>NC_053024.1:484225039-484417868 GCF_003073215.2 Triticum urartu
GAATTCTTCATATGAAGAGGGTTCAGTGTATTGTGTTGTTGTTGAGCTAAAACGAAGAAGAAGAACTGATTGAAGTTGATAAAAACAGAGAATGGGTACAAATAGGTTTATGTCCAAAATCTGAGAGATAATATATTATCCTAGAATGTACCTCTAGGAAGTTTATTATAATTTAGAAGCTCGAAGATGTACCTTTAAAAAATATATAAAATGTGCAATGCAAGGGGTTTTAATCAAAATAAAAAGTGTTACCAAGAGCCTATCAATTTGGTGATTCGATGGCCCATGTAGAGTTTGACATAACTAGCTAATCAAAACTTCTAGCTCTCCACACCGTTGCCATTTTCCTTTGTTTGTTGGGGTTGGCGCATTTCTTGCTGTACACTCCCTTCATTCTTAAATATAAATCTTTTTAGAGATTTCAATATAGACTACATACGAATGTATAGACATAGTTTAAAGTATAGATTCACTATGCTCCGTATGTAGTTTATATTAGGAAATCTTCAAAAAGACTTATATTTAGAAACGGATGAAGTATAATTTTTTAATCTTTTCTTTCTTTCAAGAAACAACACAGAAAGAATTCCGTGATGAAAAAGAAACATGCAATAACTAAATGCCCTCTTTGAAAAGAGGATAGAGAAATACATAATTTGTTCTTTCAAAAGAACATGAAAGAAATATGCATAGAACTATATAAGCATTTGCCATGGAAATCACCAACGAAATCATCAAGTTCTATTAACATTCCAATGAAAGTTGTTGGCTGGGCTGCCCAGGTTCACCGGGAGGCAGCTCCGCCGTTGTATATACGTATGAATCCTTTCGACAAAGAAAGAAAGAAAAAGATCATTTGTCGTTGTTGAGTTATAACAAAAGGAAATTTGAAGTTGATATTAAGAAAGCAAAAGCAGAAATAGAATTATAAAAGGAGTACTAGTGTTGCCCATGGGTAAGTGAGAATTGCTCGATCTCCATGACTCATTGACAAAAAAATGATGAATCTCCTTGATTCATTAATCACTTGTCCACCATATTTTTGGGTTCAATTGCCCTTTCATCGCTCAAAAATACATGAAAAAAGAGGCAGCAAATTTACACATGGTCAAAAAAAGGGGAAAAAAGAATACGAGAGAAGGCCTTTGCCATCTCTCGGTCTGTTAGATGGCCACTTGACTTGTAGCATTAGCATGCTAGCGCGGCGTAGCTCTCCTCGTGTATGGTCTCCAACGTCGGCCGCCGCCTCGACAAGCGGCCGCCGCTAATCCGTTGCTTGAGCTCCCCGATCTCCGCCGCAGCCGCCTCGTCGTCCACGGCCATCTCATCCAACCGCGGCGCCCTGACCGGCGCGAGGTCCGCCTCGGCGGCAACGGAAGCCGCCTCGGGCGGCGCCACGACGATGGCCGCCACCTTGGCCGAGGCAGGCCTCCGGCCATGAGCCTCCCTGGCGAAAACGGCGGCCAGGCGCGCCACGTCGGCGGGCGCGGCCTTGGAGCCGAGCCGCTTCATGGGGAAGGCGGCGTAGACGCCGCCGAGCTCGAGGTCTTCGTCAGCCGCGAGCGCCTCGATCCGGCGGCCCGCCTGCAGCGCGCGCGCGTCGGCCAGGAAATGGCCCGGCGCCTCGAGCATGAGCTCCGCCGCCGTGGCCGGGGGCCTGACGAGCCTGAGCCCGCCGTCGGGGAGCACGACTCTGGCGCCCTTGGCCGCCCCGGGGATCCTGGCCAGCGTGCAGGACGCGAAGTTCCCCATGCCGAAGAGAGAGAGGCCGGAGATAGGATGGATAAAGGCGATGAGGTTGAAGACAGAGTGCGAGGAATGAGAGTTGGTGTGGGTATGTGTGGCTGCGCTGCCTGGGACGGGTTGCGCGGGGAGATATATAGCAGTGGCGCGAGCAAACGCGTGCGATGGACGATGGATGTGGGTGACGACGGTGGCGTGGTGGGTGGGTGGGTGCGAGGAGCCGGAGGAAGAGACGAAAGGTGAGCTGAGTGAGGAGTGGGGTGGTGGTGGCCAGGTGGGTTGGCGTCGTCGTCCAAGAGGATTTGCGCGTGGGGCCGACCGACCACGGGCCACGGGAGTTCGTTGGCTCGGCTTCGGTTGGGCTCCCACCCTCCCTCGCCTCGCCGGCGAGGGACGAGAAAGAAACCTACTCCTGTAAAATCCACCTGTTGATCAGTGATAATCCTGGATAATCGCCCACGTTATCCCGCGTGAAATCCACTTGTTGATCAGTTACATATTACGATCACGACCAGCTAGCAAAAATCCACTTGCTGACGAGTGACATGTTACGAAAATCCACTCGCTGATCAGTTAGAAAGAAACCTAGTACATCCCGCGTGGCTGCGCCTGCTGTACAAGATGATCAGGCGCCTGGCGGTGTGATCGACTGATCGGTGATCGGACTTCTTCTATTCGTGTCCACTTTGAGATCGACAGGGTGGTCACGACTTTTGGTTGGAAAGACAAGCCACAAGGCACGGTCTGGTCCATCGACCGGCAGCGTCTCCACAGTTTGATTGTAAGTGTCTCGACTTTTGGCTGGATTTCTGGAACACTGGCTTGAATCTTGCAAGCTGCCTACCTACGTGCCTATTGGAGAAGGCATGTATATTGCAGTTGGCATAAAAAAAGGTATCAAATGCCTTTTCGACAGATGAAAAAAAAGGAAGACAAATCATCGACATGATAATTGCCCCGCGCAAATATACAAGAAACCCTAAATGTGGCGATCTCGGTGATTTGCGAGAGCACATACGGTCCAACAGAGAGATATGCAAGCGGATAGTCCATGAACGAGTATTATACTTAAAGTCAACGGACGTTGCAATATTCGATTTAACTTCATATAGTGTTGACTTTTGATGTATCATTGGACTTCTCAGAAAACATTCTTTCATAATATTTTTTATATTTTATATCAAACTACAGTTAAAAAAGTGTACTCGATCAAGTTTCAACAGACTATTAGTTGTTGGCAGATACGATCAAGTTTCATCTGGAACTTACGTTCTGGCCTGATGTATTGAGTTTCAGAATTTACACCTGGTGGTATGATTGTGCCTACACTATGTTTGATTGGCGCGTCTCTCGATGGATTTGACATGCTAGCTACTCCCTCTCTGACTTTTTACAAGACGTTCTTAGGGGTTTTAGGATCCATGACAGTGTCAAGAAAGCCTTATATTAAGTTAGGGAGGGAGTACAAGTTAATCACTCAGGATGAGTGGCTCTCTTTCTACAAGAGGATGTTGGGTCGATCTTGCATCTATCTATAGTGCATGCCGGCAACGACACTGACCGCCCAAATGGTTCTCCGACCATAATGACAGGCGATGCAAGCGGTGCGTGAAGTCGGGGAGGTCCTTGGGGTCCAAGAATGGCCGCCGAGAGGTACGGCATCTCCTGGCACCCCTGTCCCCCTATGTTACCACCGACGAAGTGGCATGCTTCTTCATGTTTGGCGGTGTTGATGTGAAACCTGAACCTCACCACCGACGAGTACTATCTCACTCCTTTGAAAGAATTCCGTTTCGCACACAAAATACTCTCTTGAAATTCTTTTGTTTCTCAAGGACCAAGCTGTAATGAACTTTCTGGCGATCTCCAGAAGCACTCTCCAGACCCCTCCTCCCTGGATGAAGGCCCGAGGCCAAGAGTGGCTTCTACGGCCAAGTCAGTCAGTCAGCTTTAAGTGAGCAGTACGCAGTACGCGGCAGGTCAGTATCCTCATTGCTCTATTGCACATTTGCACTGGCAGACGAACCCGGGCCGGGCCTGCAGATCGTCAGTACAGGGAACACGCAAACGGAAAGAAGAGAGAAACAAAAGGTTTGAGCTGACAGAAGGCACGGACAGTGACAGTGGGTGTGAAACCAGCTAGCTAGGCTACTACGAGGTCGTTCAAGGGCTACAGAAACCGACCGGGGGGGACCTCGACCGCGCAGCAGCTTGACTGCGACTCCGTGGCCAGGTGTGGCTCGCTTGACCGACTCCCCCCGAATCAAAAATCACATGACCCAAATCATATGCTGGCAGCAGTAACATGTGTGCTCCTACGTACCTACAGAATACCAGTGTCTTCTGCAACTTGCAGAGGCGAATCGATGCGCGAGAATTGATGTCACGGACGAAGCTGCCGGGAAGGGATCGCGATCCCGGCGGCTGCTGCTGCAACTTGCGGAGAGCTAGCGCATGACCCCGTGGCCGGGCACATGCAGATGCAGCGCCTGTGCCTGTGCCTGTGTGCGTGCGTTGTTGCGCGGGTGGCGCGCCGTGTGGACTTGACGTCCGGGACGGGCGCCCTCGGCGTGGGCGGGAGCGTGCACGGCGCCGGTGCGTGTGTCCGGAATGGCCAAGCCCCGCGGGACGCTGGCTCCCGGTGGTTGGTTGCGGGGGCTAATTATGGGCCGGAGGCGTGTCCGCGTCACGCGACGCTGGCCGCTCCGTACTCGGCGTCCCTGCTGTACTCCTTCCGTTTCAAAATAAATGACTTAATTTTATACTAATTTTAATATAAAATAGAGTCATTTATTTTGAAACGGAGGAAGTACTCGCCATCCGCCGGTGCCGCGCTGCTGTTGCTACGTACGCCTTGAGTTGGAGGGCCGCTGTCTATCAGTGGGCATCGCCGTCGCCATCGCGTAGCCACCGTGCTGCGCGATGGTTGGCCAGAGAGTTGGGAGTGCGAATGGTTGGCCAGAGAGTCTGGAGTGCGAATGCTTGGCCTCGGTCGCAGGCCTGGTCCGTGGCCTGCGCACTCAGTTTTAAGTAAGTGGGTACGACTTTGGTGCGTGGCTGCCGTCGAGGAAAAACAGCTACTACTAATATGTGGTTGTTAACTGTGCTAGCAGCACCAGGTTTGTGGAGCATTTTCTACGCAGCCATCTGCCGATGTTCTCGTGGTGGGAAATCTGTTCTGCGTCTATGATGCCATTGAACATCGACATATGAGCATCCTGACTGAACTATGCGCTGGGCCATTACATATGAGCACATCTCCACCACCATAACCTCCAAGATTCTGATCCTTGATACGAAGTTCGGTGCACCCATGACAACGAGGATTAAAAACAGTGCCGATCAGATTCAAGATGATTCAGTGGACAGTAAGAAACACATCATCGCATGAGGATTAAAACACAATACCGATCTATATTAATCAAACAGATTCAAGATGATTCAGTGCCGAGAAAGAAACCTATACACATTAATTATATCTAACCAATGGCAGTACTGAACGGAAGCTGCTGAAGCGCAAGCTTCCTTTGCTGAGTATGGAAACAATCAAATGTGGCAGAGGGGAACAATCAGAACAGCACTGGACGACTGTCGTCGACCAACATACTAGGCAGCAGCCAGTCTCTCACAAGTAACAGCCGTCAGGTTTCCAACTTTCGCCTACGCAAAGAGAGCTTAAACTTCTCTTGACAAATAGACGGCCAGCCGCCTTTCTTCGAAGGAATACTCGATCGCCTCCGGCAATGTTGGCTCTGGCTTCTCGTAGACAAGGGAGACAGGAGCAGCCGTGACCTTGCTAGCCACAGCGGGCGTCATTGCCAGCTGCATCGGAGCCGCCACGGTCATCGGGGTCTTGAGATTCAGTGCTGCTCCAAATGTCTTGGGGTTGGGGGTCCGGTTCTCATCCTCGGTGTCATTGGTGACAGAGCGCGCAGGAGTGGAGGGGACACTGCTTGGCGGCGGCATGATCTGCGCAAAAGGCTTGCGAGGTGTCTCGGTTTCACGCAAGGCAGTGGCATTGAAAGATAGCTTCTTGATGGGAAGATCGCCAATGTCCAGGCCTCTGCTGGCTGAAATTGTTCACATGCATCAGAGGTTTATGATGAGAAGAAACTGAGACCTCCTGATAGGGGATGGATGCTTACCAGGGGACAAATGGGCAATGTCTTCGGTTCTCTTGGCAGCACGAACATTCTTGGAATGCAGTATGTCTGTTTTGGGTGCTTGCATCGTGGCTCCACCCATGGACACCCTGCGGTTTACACCACCCATCGAGTGTCTAGGCGCCTTCTTTATGCTTTGAGGCTTGGATGGACTTGGCTTTGAGCCGTAGAGAGCTTCCTGCTCAGCTTTGAGTTGATCGTGGAGCTTCTTCTGATCCTGCAGTTATTCAAACTATTGACTAAAATGCAAAACAGATGCCGTAAGGAATTCAGATAGCAATGCAACTGCACAGTACCCTTTGTCTCTTCTTCTCTTGTTCTTTCTCCTGGCGAACAATCATGTATTCATCCAGCATTGAGAGAAGGCGTACCTGCAAAATAGTTCATGAATAAACCTCAAGGAAGAAGGAAAAACAAACACCGTTTAAAAATGAAGTATCAGTAAATAGACATACGCCATCATATGTGAACTCTTTTCCTCTTTCATTCTCCCAAGCAATGATTTTTGTGGTCAAAACATCTACCATTCCTGCCCAAGGTGAATAAAATGTAAATCAGATGAAGTGATAACAGAAACAATAAGGAGTACATCATCTGAATATATATAACTGGACAAGGAGTTATAACAGATCTCATTCGGCAAGAATACCCGGAATCTTGTTAACCAAAATGCGAGCTTTCTCAGCCCTCTTGAGCGTCAGATGTGCCCCCTTCCCAGCATTGTAACGATTGTCATCCTAAATATTCCAGGTAAAAATCATTAGTAGCAAATAAAAGGAAACAACAATTAGCCAAAAAACAAACAAGCGAAGTGCAACTGAATATTGAATTGGCCATCATCCATACTTTGTTGTAATCTTCCAGCCAGGCTTCCTCCTCACATGCATTCAGAAATCTTTCAACCTTCTCAAGAATATCCTTTCGACTGAAAGCTTCATCTTTCACTGTTGCAATGTGAGCCTCAATTTGTTCCAGCACCAATGCAGGATCAATAGCTCCTGTAGAGTAAAGGGCAAACGTGGATGAGGTGGTTTGCCTGATGATTTGCAGGCATGGAGCACACCTTACTAAACACAAGATATCAAGAAGGCGGCAGATGAATTTACCCGACTCAATAGCCTCAATGTTAAATTCATCTGAATATCCTTCCTCGCCAATTAGATGCGCACGTCTTCTGTGCTCCTCCAGCTCCGATTTCTTTTTCAAAACGAGGTCCTTCATTTTGCTTCCTTTCAGTTGCTCAAGCCTTAAAACCTCAGCTTCCACCTACATTATGAGCATAATCTATGAATATTTCCTGTCTCGATAGGAACAGATAGCAATAGCAGCTGTAACATGAGAGGAATCTCTGCAGGAATAGTGACTCACATAGCTGAGGAAGTCGATCGACAGGGTGTTGGGTTCTGTTATTTCATGCTCCGAGGCAGCAATATTGCACGTTACATTCTGGAACATCTGCTGCTCTTCAATTGGTGTATCCATAAGATTCCATAGTTCTAGCATTGTCGATGCAAAGTCTTGAAGCTGAGAGGTTCATGTCACCAGAGTTAAGGATTGAGTTCAGGTATGCAACACATATTTCAAATTGTAAAATAGTACAGAAAATGCTGACCTTTTGCATCCTCTGAATTTTTATTTCACGAAGTCTATCCACAGCCAATGCTAGTCTCTCGATTGTAGTGTTGCTCAGGTTCTTTGATCCTTCAGCTTCGTCCAGGCTAGGGTGCACCTCATGCACTGTTTGTTTAAAGTCAATGCCAAGCACCTCACATAAGGAATGTAATGTGTTCAAATGATCCATCACTTGCTTTAATCTTTCCCTCTGTCAGAAACACAAAGACATAGTGAGATTTATATGAGCACTGAACAAAAAGAGCACTGCTATACATGGATAGAGTATGACTGGTGAAAGAATTTGATTGGCAGGAGTGATGATGACCTTCTCTTTCTGAAGAGATTCTAGCTCCTTCGTTAACTCCTCAAACTTTCTTAACGACAGATCAGACTGATCCACAGGAGTTTTAAATGGCACAAAGTCTGAAGGCCTGATTTCGGATGAGATTTTCTTAATCTCCTCGAGGACATGAACGAACTGGCTCCATCTTTCAACCTTTTTAGTCCGCATCTCCTCTAAATATGGGATAATTGCATTCAACTCCTCCCTTAAACCATGCAATTTCTGGTTTGACTACAAAATAACAGAACAAAAATACATCAGTCACAGCCTGAATTCCAACAGAAAGTTGAAGCTATTCTGGACAGCAGTTCAAGAGTGTGTTGTATGTACATCGAATTGAACCTTTTTTTTTTGCGAAATACATCGAATTGAGCCGCCATCACATATTCATGTAGTAGATTATCAAGTCTCAAATACAACAGATTTTGAGTGCCATGCATATACAGTGAATTCAGTAGTGATCACATAACCCAAACAGCAGTATTCTAGTTACAACGGCTGTAGAATAGTTAAAGTGTAGGAAACTGTATGCTTATTGACTCAACTCAAAGTGAAGGGGAAAATGAAGTTGTATTTACATATTTCCTGGTATACTAACACATTCGTAAAAAAAAGTAATGAAGAGATTAGTTGGTGATGGCCTGTTACTGTCAATTGCTTCCTCTATCAAACGGAGTGTTGGACACATTGTCCCTTCCAGCAGTAATCATATTTGATTTATTTCATCTTAGCTATTAGAGGGTACAAAACTAAGTGCAGTTTTCAGATTGTTGCTAAAATTCCCTTCCATAATTTGTCCATAATTTTTATCCATAATTAGCACTATTATCCTTCTTTTCTTTTCGTTTGCTAGGAATAATTAGCACTATTCGATATGACAGCATACCACACTAGTGGAGGTGGAGCCAGGAACAAACCTGCCTGACGTGAACCGGCGGCTCGCCTATGGCCGAGCAGATGCCGGCGAGCTCAGCCTCGGCCTCGGCGATGGATTGCCGCAGCTGAGCCCTGCAGCGGTTGGCCTGGTCGACCTTCCTCCTGTAGACATCGAGGCATTCCTGCTCGAGCTCCAGCAGCGTCTTGTCCCGCACCGTGTCGGGCTCACCGACCTCATCCCAGATCACCTGAAACCGGAAACATCTCTCAGTCCCTGGAGACAGCAGCGGGGCGAACAAGAAACAAACAGCGCAGCAAACACCGCGGATCGGGAAGCCGCGACGTACGTTGAGCTCGAGGAGAAGCGAATCGCACGGGTGGAGCTGCTGCTGCTGGTCTCTCACCGCGCCACCCATCGTCAGGAGCAATCTGCAACGCGGGTCAAAGATCAAATCCGACGCCGTGGCAGGGAACCTACGGCCGCGCGTAGCAGAACGGGGAGACGGAATCACCGGTGGAGCTAGGGTTTCCGCCTCGCTCACGGGGAGCGAGCGAGCGGGCAGATCCAGCCCGAGGAAACCGCGGGCGAGGCTCCAACGGCCCGGGGGGTTCGGGGCTTACCTCTCGGCGCGGTATCGGCGGGCCGGCGGTGGGAGCGCGCGGTGGTGGCCGCCGAGGGGGTCGGGGTCGGGGTCGCGCGGCTGGGTCCTGGGACGCGAGCGAGAGGGCGGAGGAGGAGGAGGAGGAGAGGAGAGCAGGGGAGGGAGAGTGATTTGAAATGGTTTGAAACAGGGGAGAGGGAGGGGGGCAAGAAGAGTGGAGAGGAGTGCGGGGGTTGGAATGGAAAAAAGAATCGGAAGGAATCAACGGAGGGAGGGGGACAGCCGCAGAGAGACGTTAGCGGAGGTCTTTACTACGCAGGCTCCGGAGAGAGGGATCGCATCCAGGGCCCTCCGTTTTGAATTCGACGGCCGGGATGGGAGGCTCATCCGGCCGTTTGGGCTTGCCAGGTCGGCTGCCGATTGGGTACGTGCGCCGGGAGCGGTGACGGATGGAGTCCACTCCTGGGTTGCCACGTGTGGACCGCGGAGCTGACTATTTTGCTTCTTTGTGACAGCAGTTTGCGAGGAGCAAGAGTTCATGCTTTGTCACAGTACACTTTCTTTTTTTGCGTAGAGTTAATGCTTTGTTACTACAAAAAGATGCACCAAATCAGCAACGGGCTTGTTTCATTTGCTGCCGAAAATGACGAGCCAGCATTTGGTAAGAACGCACAAATGTGGAACGCAGCCAAAAAGTTGGAGGGAAATGGTGAATCGAATTTGGTAAAGGAAAAAATATATACTTTTTCCATTGTAAATTAATTGAAGTACTAGGTTTCCACCAAATTAAACTTCTTTAAATTTGATATATACGGAATTAGTTTGCAATGGAGAAGGTAGCCTATGATGCCGAGTTTTTTTTTATAAAGGGTGGATTTTATTGATTCATGATGCCGCATCAAGAAAATACAATCATTATGAGTAAACATCCGGCCTCTGCATAATTAGGATGCACACAACCAGCATCAACTTGCACACACAAAGAAGAAAAACGCAAACTCCGAATGACTTGTTGAAGCGAAATCAAGCATGAATCGACCATCAACATCGACCACTACGCATGAGAGCACTCGGATGGAGAACAGTGTTTCAACGATGATGTCTCCAAGAAGGAAACGACACATGAGTGCTGCCATCGCTAAATCCATCCATGAAGACTAGATCTTTTCGTAATGGAGAATAAGAGCTTGACTTTGCTAATGGAACATTTCACTAGTATTTGTCCAATATTCAGAATATGAAATGCCATTGAGTTTTATGTTAGGGTTAATTACCATGTGTTAACTATTTAAACCATCCTTAAGGAACCGTTGGGCGGTTGCTAATTTGGCAACTACTGCCCTCTCTTGGTGAAGAGCCACATTAATTTGGTGTCTCTTAGGCTGGTCATAGTGGGAGTAACTTAGCTGGTACCTGGTAACATAGTGCATTTCAAAACCAATTTTCTTATGTTTCATGTAATTAATTAGGAGAGAGGTGTTTAGAGTAATATAATATGTTACTGTAACATAGCGCTTCCTGAAAAAGGATGAGTCTACAATCTAATAAATGAAGCCATCTATGACACCACTACTATGTTACTTTGCACTATGAAGGTACTAACTTAGACTAGTGTCGTATGCATGACACTAAGGCTGGTCATAGTGGGGAGTAACTTATACTAGTGGCATGCATATGACACTAGTCTAAGTTACCACCTTCATAGTGCAAAGTAACATACTAGTAGTGTCATATGTGGCTTCATTTAATGGCTTGTAGACTCATCTTATCTTGGGAAGCACTATGTTATAGTAACATATTATGTTACCACTTCTCATTAACTACATGCCACATAAGCAAAAGTTTCTCGAAGTGCGCTATGTTACTATCTAAGTTACTCCCACTATGACTAGCCTAACGTAATTTACTCCCCACTATAACCAGCCTTATAATTGTATATAAAGATTGGGAGACAGTTTATTATCACTCTACTGATTTCACACGTTCCTTCGGCCACACCTCTCGTCAACCACTTGTCTCTATGGGATTGCTATCTATCTTGATCATATATATTATTTTTGTATTATTCATGGGTATTTATCATCATTTATGCAAAGTTTTGAATTTTATCTAACCAAATATTAAAAAGTATCCAACATCGGTTTATGTTTTCTAGGATGCGTCTGGTTACCTGCATTGGCCTTTTTTTCCTTTGCATATGAGGCTCATATGGGCCTGGTTGAGGTAATGCATGCTGAAAACCATGTTTTATTGCATGCATATAAGTTGGCTGCATTTGGAAAGCAACTTTACTCTGGCGTTTGGTGGCCTGCAATGGCTGGGCTAATGCATAGGCACGGTGTTTAGTTGCATACACTAGACGTGATTCAAAGTTAACAGCTACACATGACACACAGAGTAATACTTGTAGGGTAATACGACAGAAAATAAAAATAATTCATACTAGAACATGCCCAAGACCATTATAAAGAAGCATACAAGGTTTGATCTGATCATTACCGACTCGTAGCGCAGCGGAAGGAGAGTTAGTGCAGATCCGCGCAGTTAGGATTTACAACCGCAAGGATGTTCTCCCTCGAATAGTCCCTCGGATAACCCTCCGGAAGGCCCTTGATACGTCCATTTTGCATCATGTTTTCCTATTGTTATTTATAGTGTTTATATGTAATATAATACTTTGGGGAGTAATTCTAATGCCTTTTCTCTCATAATATGCAAGGGTTACACAAAGAGGGAGAATACCGGCAACTATAATTCTAGACCTGAAAAAGCTATGTGAGAGATACCTATTATGCACATCTCCAAATGAGCTGAAATTTTACGGAGAATTATTTTGAAATATATAATAAATATTGGATAAAATAACTACCAGAGGGGGCCACCCAGGTGCCCACAAGGCACCAGGGCACGCCACCCCCTCCAGGTGCCCATCTTCTCATACATAAATGTTGGAAATATGCCTTAGAGGCAATAATAAAATAGTTATTATTATATTCCTTGTTCATGATAATTGTCTATTGTTCATGTTATAATTGTATTAACCGGAAACTGTAATACATGTGTGAATACATAGATCACAACATGTCCCTAGTGAGCCTCTAGTTGACTAGCTCGTTGATCAATAGATGGTTGTGGTTTCCTGACCATGGACATTGGATGTCGTTGATAACGGGATTGCATCATTAGGAGAATGATGTGATGGACAAGACCCAATCCTAAGCATAGCACAAGATCGTGTAGTTTGTTTGCTAGAGCTTTTCTAATGTAAAGTATCATTTCCTTCGACCATGAGATTGTGCAACTCCCGGATACCATAGGAATGTTTTGGGTGTATCAAACGTCACAACGTAACTGGGTGGCTATAAAGGTGCACTACAGGTATCTCTGAAAGTGTCTGTTGGGTTGGCACGAATCGAGACTGGGATTTGTCACTCTGTGTGATGGACAGGTATCTCTGGGCCCACTCGGTAATGCATCATCATAACGAGCTCAATGTGACTAAGGAGTTAGCCACGGGATCATGCGTTACAGAACGAGTAAAGAGACTTGCCGGTAATGAGATTGAACGAGGTATGGGGATACCGACGATCGAATCTCGGGCAAGTAACATACCGATGGACTAAGGGAACTGTATACGGGATTGTTTGAATCCTCGACATCGTGGTTCATCCGATGAGATCATCGTGGAACATGTGGGAGCCAACATGGGTATCCAGATCCCGTTGTTGGTCATTGGCCGGAGAGATGTCTCGGTCATGTCTGCATAGTTCCCGAACCCGTAGGGTCTACACACTTAAGGTTCGGTGACACTAGAGTTGTTATGGGAAATTGTATGTGGTTATCGAAGGTTGTTCGGAGTCCCGGATGAGATTCCAGACGTCACGAGGAGTTCCGGAATGGTCCGAAGGTGAAGATATATATATATATATATATACATATATGGGAAGTCCAGTTTCAGTCGCCGGAATGGTTTCGGGGGTTATCGGTATTGTACCAGGACCACCGAAAGGTGTCCGGGGGTCCACGGGGTGGGGCCACCTGCCTCAGAGGACTTAACGGGCTGAATATGGGAGAGAACCAAGCAAGGGGGCGAAGGACAGGAGGGAGGGGGTCAGAGACGTTGCATCGGTCGCCGACGGAGGGGGTCCGACGTGTCTCTTTGGTCATCGGCGGAGGAGCTCAGGGGCGAGGCGCTGGATCTTGGTCCACGGCGGTGGTCGCGCTCTGTCCCGTTCAAGATGTGGCCTCCATCCCCGACCTAAGGGGTCATGGCTTTTCTCCCCGTGGAAACGACGTGGGTCGCGCAGGGATCCCTCCCTCTCGTGTGCGACCAAATGGCACCGTGGGCTCACCCGGGTCAGTTCGGCCGGTGGATTTCCCGTGCGGGGAATTGGCCGGGATCCCCCCGGGATCCCTTGGAACCAAATGAGACCTAAATAGTGGGGGGCGGGGGGGGGGGGGGGGGGGGGGGGGGGGGGGGGGGGGGCAGCCGCACCCCTTCCCCAGGCACAACCCCTCCCTCCTCCAACACCTCCGTAGTAGTAGTGCTTGGCAAAGCCCTGCCGGAGAACCGCAAGCTCCACCACCACGCTGTCGTGTTGTCGGAGCTCTCCCGCAACTTCTCCTCTCCCCTTGCTGGATCAAGAAGGAGGAGACGTCCCCGGGCTGTACGTGTGTTGAACGCGGAGGCGCCGTCCGTTCGGCGCTAGATCGGATCTTCCGCATTTTGAATCGCCGCGAGTACGACTCCATCAATCACGTTCTTGTAACGCTTCCGCTTAGCAATATTCAAGGGTATGAAGATGCACTCCCTCTCTCTCGTTGCTAGTATCTCCTAGATTGATCTTGGTGACACGTAGGAAAATTTTGAATTATTACTACGTTCCCCAGCAGTGCCATCATGAGCTAGTTCTATGCGTAGATTCTAAGCACGAGTAGAACAGAAAGTAGTTGTGGGTGATGATTTGTTCAATTTGCTTACCGTTACTAGTCTTATCTTGATTCGGTGGCATTTTGGGATGAAGCGGCCCGGACCGACCTTACACGTACGCTTGCATGAGATAGGTTCCACCGAATGACATGCACTTGATGCATAAGGTGGCTAGCGGGTGTCTGTCTCTCCCACTTTAGTCAGATCGGATTCGATGAAGAGGGTCCTTATGAATGGTAAATATCAATTGGCATATCACCGTTGTGGCTTTTGCATATGTAAGAAACGTTCTTGCTAGAAACCCATAGCAGCCACGCAAAACATGCAACAACAATTAGAGGACGTCTAACTTGTTTTTGCAGGGTATGTTATGTGATGTGATATGGGCAAAAGGATGTGATGAATGATATATGTGATGTATGCGATTGATCATGTTCTTGTAATAGGAATCATGACTTGCATGTCAATGAGTATGACAACCGGCAGGAGCCATAGGAGTTGTCTTAATTTATTGTATGACCCGCGAGTTAATGTAAACGCCATGTAATTACTTTACTTTATTGCTAGCCGTTAGCCATAGTAGTAGAAGTAATAGTTGGCGAGACAACTTCATGAAGACACGATGATGGAGATCATGGTGTCATGCCGGTGACGAAGGTGATCATGCCGCGCCTCGAAGATGGAGATCAAAGGCGCAAGATGATATTGGCCATATCATGTCAATTTATGATTTGCATGTGATGTTTTTATGTTTACATCTTATTTGCTTAGAACGATGATAGCATAAATAAGATGATCCCTCACTAAAATTTCAAGAAATGTGTTTCCCCTAACTGTGAACCGTTGCGAAGGTTCGTTGTTTCGAAGCACCACGTGATGATTGGGTGTGATAGATTCTAACATTCACATACAACGGGTGTAAGCCAGATTTACACATGCGAAACACTTAGGTTGACTTGACGAGCCTAGCAGTACAGACATGGCCTCGGAACACGAGAGACTGAAAGGTCGAACATGAGTCGTATGGAAGATGCGATCAACATGGAGATGTTCACCGTTGATGACTAGTCCGTCTCACGTGATGATCGTACATGGCCTAGTCGATTCGGATCATGTATCACTTAGATGACTAGAGGGATGTCTATCTGAGTGGGAGTTCATTAAATAATTTGATTAGATGAACTTAATTGTCATGAACTTAGTCTAAAATATCTTTACAATATGTCTTGTAGATCAAATGGCCCACGCTAATGTTGCCCTCAACTTCAACGCGTTCCTAGAGAAAACCAAGCTGAAAGACGATGGTAGCAACTATACAGACTGGGTCCGTAACTTGAGGATCATCCTCATAGCTGCGAAGAAAGCATATGTCCTTGAAGCACTGCTAGGTGACGCACCCATTTTCCCAGCAACTCAAGACGTTATAAACGCCTGGCAGTCGCGTAGTGATGATTACTCCCTGGTTCAGTGCGGCATGCTTTACAGCTTAGAACCGGGGCTCCAAAAGTGTTTTGAGCATCACAGAGCATATGAGATGTTCCAAGAGCTGAAAATGGTTTTCCAAGCTCATGCCCGGGTCGAGAGATATGAAGTCTCCGACAAGTTCTATAGTTGTAAGATGGAGGAAAACAGTTCTGTCAGTGATCATATACTCAAAATGTCTGGGTTGCACAATCGCCTGTCTCAGCTGGTAGTTAATCTTCCAGATGACTCGGTCATTGACAGGATGCTCCAGTCGCTTCCACCTAGCTACAAGAGCTTTGTGATGAACTACAATATTAAAGGGATGGAGAAGTCCATTCCTGAGTTACATTCAATGCTGAAATCAGCGGAGGTGGAGATCAAAAAGGAACATCAAGTGTTGATGGTGAATAAGACCACTAGTTTCAAGAAAGGCAAGGGTAAGAAGAACTTCAAGAAGGACGGCAAGGGAGTTGCCGCGCCCGGTAAGTCAGTTGCCGGGAAGAAGCCAAAGAATGGACCCAAGCTTGAGACTCAGTGCTTTTATTGCAAGGGAAATGATCACTGAAAACGGAACTGCCCCGAGTACTTAGCCGATAAGAAGGCCGACAATGCCAAAGGTATATATGATATACATGTTATTGATGTGTACCTTACCAGTGCTCGTAGTAGCTCATGGGTATTTGATACCGATGCGGTTTCTCATATTTGTAACTCAAAACAGGAGCTGCGGAATAAGCGGAGACTGGCAAAGGACGAGGTGACGATGCGCGTCGGGAATGGTTCCAAGGTCGATGTGATCGCCGTCGGCATGCTACCTCTACATCTACCTTCGGGATTAGTTTTAAACATCAATAATTGTTATTTAGTGCCAGCTTTGAGCATGAACATGAAGGAAATATGCCCTAGAGGAAATAATAAAGTTATTATTTATTTCCTTATTTCATGATAAATGTTTATTATTCATGCTAGAATTGTATTAACCGGAAACATAATACATGTGTGAATACATAGACAAACAGAGTGTCACTGGTATGCCTCTACTTGACTAGCTCATTGATCAAAGATGGTTATGTTTCCTAACCATAGACATGAGTTGTCATTTAATAAACGGGATCACATCATTAGGAGAATGATGTGATTGACTTGACCCATTCCGTTGGCTTAGCACTTGATCGTTTTAGTTTACTGCTATTGCTTTCTTCATGACTTATACATGTTCCTATGACTATGAGATTATGCAACTCCTGATTACCGGAGGAACACTTTGTGTGCTACCAAACGTCACAATGCAACTGGGTGATTATAAAGGTGCTCTACAGGTGTCTCCGATGGTACTTGTTGAGTTGGCATAGATCGAAATTAGGATTTGTCACTCCGATTGTTGGAGAGGTATCTCTGGGCCCTCTCGGTAATGTACATCACTATAAGCCTTGCAAGCAATGCAACTAATGAGTTAGTTGTGGGATGATGCATTACAGAAATGAGTAAAGAGACTTGCCGGTAATGAGATTGAACTAGGTATTGAGATACCGACGATCGAATCTCGGGCAAGTAACATACCGATGACAAAGGGAGCAACGTATGTTGTTATGCGGTTTGACCGATAAAGATCTTCGTAGAATATGTAGGAGCCAATATGAACATCTGATACGTCTCCAACGTATCTATAATTTTTGATTGCTCCATGCTATATTATCTACTATTTTGGACATTATTGGGCTTCATTATCCACTTTTATATTATTTTTGGGACTAACCTATTAACCGAAGGCCCAGCCCAGAATTGTTGTTTTTTGCCTGTTTTAGGGTTTCAGAGAAAAGGAATATCAAACGGAGTCCAAACGGAATGAAACCTTCGGGAACGTGATTTTCTCACCGAATACAACTCAGGAGACTTGGACCCTACATCAAGGCACGCAACAGGAGGCCACGAGGTAGGGGGCGCGCCCTACCCTACCAGGCGCGCCCCACCCTCGTGGGCCCCCTGTTGCTCCACCGACGTACTTCTTCCTCCTATATATATCCACGTACCCCCAAACGATCAGATACGGAGCCAAAAACCTAATTCCACCGCCGCAACTTTCTGTATTGTAACATCCCAAATTTTCAATTTGGAATGTTATACAATAGATCATCATTGCATATGATATTTTATTGCATTTTGGGTTGATCCTAGAAATTTCACGCAACTCAAGGACCCTCGGAGAGAGTTGGGGATTTCGTTATTTTCATATTTGAGTTTTCTCAAATTTAAAAAATAGGATCATTTGATTTTATTTATTTTATCTTCAATTATTTCTATTACAAAAATATGAGAGAGGGAATAAAATGACTTTCCCAAAATAAGGAAATATTGAGGATTTAATAATAAAATCAAATAAGATTTTATTTTGGTTTTATTTGCTATTTTATTTGAATTTAGGAAAAATGCATGTTTTTCAAAATTGCATTTAGGCCCCAAATAAATGTTCATCCCGTGCGGCTTGATTTTAGAAGCCGGGGAAAATTTATTTCGGAATTTTTGGAGTCCGTTTAGTATTTCTTTTGTTTTTTTTCTGAGCGTAATTATTTTTTAAATAAAGGCGAACCGACCTACAGGCCGTGTTAGGCCCGGACTCCTCCGGGGGAGGCTTTATATAGCGCCGCCCCGAGCCCCGCAGCCCACCCGAGCCGCGCCCCAAGCCCACACCGCCGCCGCCGCCTAAACCCTAACCCTAGCCACCGCCAGCCGCCGCCGCCCGCCGTTTTTTTAGAAAACCGTTGGTTTTCACCGGGGTTTTTTTCGGTTTGTTTTAGATTCATTTTTTAGATAGATCAGTTTTTTTTTCTCGGTTTAGTTATTAGCGAGCGTTCGCTCATTCGTTCGTTTTAACGAATGCGTTCTTTGTTTAGATCCAGATAACGAACGTTCGTTCGTTAATCTGTTCGTCGTTTTTCTTTTCTCGGATTTGTTCCGCGATTTTTCTGATCGCGATTTCTGATCCGATTTTCGTTCTAGTATAACTTTTCGCTCGTTTATCGGAATCAGGCGATTCAAGCGCCTGGAGTTTCGTCTCGAAACCCTCTTTCCGTTTAACCAACTCAAACAAGTTTTTGACTTTGTAAAATTTGACCTAGATCTAGATTAGTAAACGAAGCTTGTTTCTTTTGCCGTTTGTCTTTTGTTGCTTCGTTCGATTTGGTTCTTTTTGCCAACCGGAGTTCTTAAGTTGAACTTTCTGGTTAGATCTCTTATTTGAGTTTTACCTGTGCATTAGTTGAGTACTTATTGCATGCTTGTTTGTTTGCGATAGAGTACTCGGAGTGCGCCGCTTGCTACTTCGAATCGCTAGGTTTTGCGGATCATCAGCAAGGCAAGTAACACTTTGATCATACCTCCTACTACCCAGTTTTAATTGCATTAGATCAATCCTCACACATTGCATGATTAGGATCTAATTAAATTGTGGGTTTGGGAAGTAGATGAGGTAGTACCTATTACCTGTTATTATCAAACCTTTGGGAGTTACTTCTACGTTTGCTTATTATGTCATGCTATGCTAGTAGACGTGGATTGGGTGAGTGTATCCATGACAGATGTGAGTTTGTTTAATTAATGGTTTATCTAGGGTGGCAACTTAACTACACATCTGGGTGGATTGAGGCACCTGGGTATTCCAGCGATTGCCTGTTTTTCTTTTGGACCGCCACCCAGCCTCAAAGGGATCATGAGATTATTCATACTAGAAACTTCCGTGTGTAGCCACAAGCTACTATGGGCTCTAGCATAGTTGATTAAGTCGTGCGAACTCTTACAGTTGTAGACTAGCAGATGTAGGGGAAAGTAGGTGTAACGGTCTACCCGATCGTAAGGTGCTAGCGCTTCTGAAAGACTATGTCTCGGTCATCCGTTTCTTGAACACCATGTAGTGCGAGAATCCCAACGGAGGAGATCGAGTCTTGTGGGGAAAAGTGCGCAAACCTCTGCAGAGTGTATAAACTAATCATGGTTAGCCGTGTCCCCGGTTATGGACAACTTGAGTATCTAGTACTTGGATTATCATGTGAATCTCATCATGTTACTCTAATTAATTTTGTTGGGTTTTAATGATGATGCTTAATTGGGATTGAGAGGGCATCTACACTCTCAATGTTTAACAACCACCATGTTAGTTAAATAGAATGTATTCCTTTGCAGTAGGGAAAAATTGGCTTTACGCAAAACTATAACCATAGAGCTTTCCACCAGCCAAATATGCATATAGTATAGCCTTATTATTTCATTGCCCTCTATGTGTTACATTGCCAGCATATTCCATGTGCTGACCCGTTTCGGGCTGCAACGTTCATGTTGCAGACTTTTCAGACGACGAGTAAGGTGCCTTTAGGTCGTGGTTCTATACTCAGAAATGACGTTGGAGTTGATGGACTCACTTATCTTCCAAGCCTTCCGATGTTATCGTATTTAGATGGCCTTAAGCCATATTTATTGTAGTAAGTTCTCTTTTGAGACACTCGATGTAATAAGTGTGTGATTGCTACTCTATTATAAATCCTTCAAGTACTGTGTGGTGTCAGCATTACTGATCCAGGGATGACACCGGAGCACAGAGATTGGACCATTTGAGGTCTGGTCGCTACAAGATGGTATTAGAGCACACGCTGACTGTAGGACACGACCACTAAGCTAAAGCCCTAGATCACTACTCACTCTTCTCATTCTGACTCCTCATCTTTTCTACTCTGTTAGGATGGCGGATGCAAGGAACAAGTTCATGCAACCGGATGAAGATACACCCTTTGGACGTCACTTGAAGGAAGTCACTAGATATCTGAACATAGGAGTACCAAGCTTCACCGGAACCTACAACGCCACTTTACCTGAAGAGGAGCGCTGGATGATTCAAGTTCAAGTTCCAGGAAGGACGTTCATGCCAGTCACTGAGCCCATAGAGTTTTCCTTTGATGCACCAACCTGGAGTCTAGGAAAGAGCATGGCAGCTCACATCGCCATGGGATGTATTGGAGAAGTTTACCGCAATGATCTCAAGGATACTATCTACCAGATTTGTGGGCGCCGAGACGAGCACTGGGAGATGATCAGCACCAGGAAGGATAGATCAATTGCAGCTTTTATCCAGGAGTTAAACCAGCACATTTGACGTCAGGAGAACTAGATGTGCACCGACATGATAGATCTGAAGAAGGCGAGGACAAGAATCAAGGAACTGGAGGAAGAACTCAAGGCTACACGTGAAGATTATGAAGAGGAAATCGAAGTATTAGTGGAGAAGAATGACGATCTGATCAAGAAGATCGGAATATTTATGGGAGGCCCTACACCAGTAGAAGAAGACGAAGAACCCAAGGAGATTCGCCCGGAAGACTACATCATCATCGACGACACCGACTCGGATCCAGATGATAGCGATGATGACTATGTTGATGAAGCAGGAGGAGATATCATGGAGTCTGCAACCGAAGAATATTTCTAGTAGACCACCCCAACAGTAGTAGAAGTCCACCATGTAAATATAGTAGTCCGAGCACTTTTGCGATAGTTAGATCGATTGTATGCTCTTGTTTGATTGGATGAAGTGAATTGTTTGCTTTTGCCTCATGTGCATATGGGTAGTGTTTTCTCTCTAGACCCCTCTCTATTCTTAAATCTCATCTTTTCTAAACCCTCAGATGCCTCCGAGACGTGACCCCGGATTTACCTTCCCACCGGAGCTCACTCAGTTGATTCAGTAGTAGAACACGTTGATGCAGTTTCTAGTCTAGAATCAGAATCAGGGGAACAACAACAACAACCCACCACCACCACCACCTGTTGATCACTTAGCCCGTTTTCTTAGGCTGAATCCGCCGGTGTTTTCCAGTAGCACCGAGCCTATAGTAGCAGATGATTGGCTCTGCAAGACAGCAAGGGAGTTGACCACGACAGGATGCACAGATGCGGAAAAGGTGAAGTTTGTCGCAGATCAGCTTGACGGACCCGCAGCATCATGGTGGGAGAATTTCACAGCCACTTTCCCTATCGATACTATCACATGGGACCAGTTCCAGCAGGCTTTCCGTACTGCCCATGTTTCAGCAGGAGCTATGGCCATGAAGAAGCGTGGTTTCGCAACTTGCACCAAGGAGGACGGACAGTTGGCCAGTCTGCGGAGGACTTTAGTAAGCTAGCACGTTATGCCCCAGATGACGTTGCTACGGATGCAGCTAAGCAGGGAAGTTTCTGGAAGGGCTGAATGATGAGTTGAGCATGCAGTTGATGGTAGCAACCTTCAACAACTACCAGGAGTTGGGAGATCGTGCTCTGATGATTGAAAGGAAGCAGCAGCAGATTGAGAATCGCAAGAGGAAGTATGGCCAAGGAAAGTACAATTCAGGAGCTCAGCAGAAGCCATGTTTTACCCCTAGACCGGGAGGACATTTTCAGCATACCCATGGAGGAGGTAGCTCGCACAATCATAATGGCCCCAAGAATGGTAATGGTAATGGAGGAAGCAACGGCCAGAACCGTACCAACCCATCAACCCCAGCCAAAAGAGACCTGAGCCAAGTCACTGGTTTTAAATGCCAGAAGACCAGACATTATGCCAATAAATGTCCTGAATCTCAGAATAGAAATGGCAATGGAAGCTCTGGGAAGAAGCCAGACCCTTTCAACAGGGGACAGGTGAACCACATTAACGTGGAGGAGGTTGAAGAGCAGCCGGATGCAGTAATCGGTAAGTTTTTGGTTAAGTCATTTACTGCACTCGTTCTTTTCGATACTGGTGCATCGCATTCATACATATCAAGGGGATTCATGGATAAGTATAACCTGCCCACCAAAGTTCTTAGAACACCTATGTTAGTAAGCTCACCAGGAGCGGAGTATATGGCTAGTAAGGGATGTTTTCAAGTGCCATTGAGTATACGTAGGCATGTGTTTCCCTTGGATTTGATCATTTTGGAATCACAAGGTTTGGATGTAATTCTGGGTATGGATTGGCTGTCGATGTATGGAGGAAACATCGAGTGCGCCAGTAAGTCAATTTTGCTTACCACCCCAGAAGGGAGAAGGATCAAGTATGTATCCCGGCATGTGCCTAAAAGGACTCAAGTAAATTCGTTAGCAGGAGTTGTGCAGGAGGAAGTACCAGTAGTGAAGGATTTCCATGATGTATTTCCAGAGGAGTTGCCAGGCATGCCACCGGATAGAGACATTGAGTTTTTGATTGAGCTTTTGCCAGGCACATGGCCGATATCTAAGAGACCGTATAGGATGCCCGCAAAGGATTTGGAAGAGATTAAGAAGCAAATTAAGGAGTTACTGGATAAAGGATATATCCACCCAAGTTCTTCGCCTTGGGGATCGCCAGTACTTCTAGTGGAGAAGAAGGATGGATAGTTAAGGATGGTTGTTGATTATCGAGGATTGAATGAAGTAACCATCAAGAACAAGTACCCACTACCGATGATCAATGATCTGTTTGATCGATTGCAAGGAGCTAAGGTATTTTCCAAGATCGATCTGCGATCAGGATACCATCAGTTGAAGATTCGAGAACATGATATACCTAAGACGGCTTTTACCACAAGGTATGGGCTGTACGAGTATACCGTTATGTCATTTGTTCTGACTAACGCACCTGCATATTTTATGAACATGATGAACAAAGTATTTATGGAGTTTTTGGATAAGTTCATCGTAGTGTTCATTGATGATATCCTGGTTTACTCGAAGAATGAAAAGGAGCATAAGGAGCATTTGCGTTTGGTACTTGGTAAGCTCAGAGAACATCAGTTATATGCCAAGTTTAGCAAATGTGAGTTTTGGTTGAAGGAAGTTGGATTTCTCGGACACGTTATATCTGGAGAAGGTATAGCAATAGATCCCACCAAGGTTGACACTGTAACATATTGGGAAGCACCAACAACAGTTGGGGAGATCCGTAGTTTTCTTGGACTTGCAGGATACTACCGGAGATTCATTGAAAATTTCTCGAAGATTGCGAAGCCTATGACGGAGTTGTTGAAGAAGGATACCAAGTTCATATGGACCGAGGAATGTGAGGCCAGCTTCCAGGAGTTGAAGAAACGTTTGGTTACATCACCGGTGTTGATTTTGCCAGATCAGACTAAGGATTATGAGGTGTATTGCGACGCTTCACGTCGAGGACTTGGAGTAGTGCTTATGCAGGAAGGAAGAGTTGTTTCCTATGCCTCATGACAACTTAAACCTCATGAGTTGAATTATGCCACCCATGATTTGGAGTTAGCAGCCGTAGTATATGCATTGAAGACTTGGAGACATTTTCTCATTGGAAACCATTGTGAGGTGTATACGGATCACAAGAGTTTGAAGTACTTTTCACGCAGAAGGAGTTGAATCTCAGGCAAAGGAGACGGTTGGAGCTCATCAAGGATTATGATATGAGATTGCATTATCACCCCGAAAAGGCTAACGTAGTAGCCGATTCTCTGAGCCGTAAAAGTCATGTCAACACCCTAATGACGGGAGATTTACCCAGGGAGTTAGCCAAAAATCTTCGAGAGCTATGTTTGGAGATAGTCCCGAGAGGCTATGTAGCAGCGTTGGAGATTCAATCTACTTTGATGGATAGGATCAGAGAAGCTCAAAGGACAGACAAGGAGATTGCTTCTATTAAGGAGAAAAAGAGCAAAGGAAAAGCTAAAGGATTTCGTGAGGATGAGCACGATACCTTATGGTTTGAAGACCGTGTTTATGTGCCCAACGACCCGGAGATCAGGAAGTTGATTCTGCAAGAGGCCCATGATTCACCATATTCGATTCACCCAGGAAATACCAAGATGTATTTGGATTTGAAGGATACTTTATGGTGGACCGGAATGAAGAAAGATATTGCGGAGTATGTAGCAGTTTGCGATGTATGTCAGAGAGTAAAGGCAGAGCATCAGAAGCCAGCAGGATTGCTACAACCATTGCCAATACCCGAATGGAAGTGGGATAAGTTAGGCATGGATTTTATCACAGGATTGCCCAGAACTCATTCAGGCTATGACTCGATTTGGGTTGTAGTTGATCGTTTGACAAAGGTAGCTCATTTCATTCCAGTGAAGACTACCTATACTAGTGCTAAGTTGGCAAAGATATACATGACCAGGATCGTATGTCTGCATGGAGTTCCAAGGAGCATTGTATCAGATAGAGGAACCCAATTTACCTCAAAGTTCTGGAATCAGTTGCATGAAACTTTGGGTACCAGGCTAGAGTTCAGTACAGCTTTCCATCCGCAGACAGATGGACAGACTGAGAGAGTCAATCAGATTTTGGAGGATATGCTGAGAGCTTGTGCGCTAGATTATGGATCTAGTTGGGACGAGAATTTTCCATACATAGAGTTCTCTTACAACAACAGTTATCAATCCAGTTTGAAGATGGCCCCTTTCGAAGCCTTGTACGGAAGGAGGTGCAGGACCCCATTGTCGTGGGATGAAGTTGGAGACCGTC
Source organism: Triticum urartu (assembly GCF_003073215.2). Taxonomy (NCBI): domain Eukaryota; kingdom Viridiplantae; phylum Streptophyta; class Magnoliopsida; order Poales; family Poaceae; genus Triticum; species Triticum urartu. Next base: position 484,250,240 of record NC_053024.1, read on the forward strand.
AGTTGTTTGGACCGGATCTGATTAAGGAGTCTGAAAAGAAGGTAAAATTGATTCGCGATAGGCTCAAGGTAGCCCAGTCCAGGCAGAAGAGCTACGCAGATTCTAAACGCAAGGAGACAATTTACGAAGTCGGAGACCGAGTATATCTTCGAGTATCTCCACTTCGACGAGTTAAGCGCTTTGGAGTTAAGGGAAAGTTAGCGCCACGTTTTGTAGGACCATACATAGTTTTGGAGCGTATGGGAGAAGTAGCCTATAAGTTGGAATTGCCCGAAGGATTGTCAGGAGTTCACGACGTGTTCCATGTTTCCTAGTTGAAGAAGTGCCACGCGGAGATGGCTGATATACCGCTAAGAGATACAGTGCCGCTGGAAGCGATTCAGTTGGACAGTGATTTGACCTATGAGGAGAAACAAGTTAAGATTCTTGAGTATGCCAGCCGAGTGACCCGCAGCAAGGTTATCAAGTTTTGCAAAGTTCAGTGGAGCCACCACACGGAGGATGAAGCCACCTGGGAGCGAGAGGAAGATCTGTTGAAGGACCACCCTCACCAATTTTCTAGCCAACCCGAATCTCGAGGGCGAGATTCATCTTAAGGAGGGTAGGTTTGTAACATCCCAAATTTTCAATTTGGAATGTTATACAATAGATCATCATTGCATATCATATTTTATTGCATTTTGGGTTGATCCTAGAAATTTCACGCAACTCAAGGACCCTCGGAGAGAGATGGGGATTTCGTTATTTTCATATTTGAGTTTTCTCAAATTTTGAAAATAGGATCATTTGATTTTATTTATTTTATCTTCAATTATTTCTATTACAAAAATATGAGAGAGGGAATAAAATGACTTTCCCAAAATAAGGAAATATTGAGGATTTAATAATAAAATCAAATAAGATTTTATTTTGGTTTTATTTCCTATTTTATTTGAATTTAGGAAAAAATACGCGTCTTTCAAAATTGTATTTAGGCCCCAAATAAATATTCATCTTGTGCGGCTTGATTTTAGAAGCCGGGGAAAATTTATTTCGACATTTTTGGAGTCCGTTTAGTACTTCTTTTGTTTTTTTATGAGCATAATTATTTAAAAAAAACGCGAACTGACCTACGGGCCGTGTTAGGCCCGGACTCCTCCGGGGGAGGCTTTATATAGCGCCGCCCGAGCCCCGCAGCCTACCCGAGCCGCGCCCCAAGCCCACACCACCGCCGTCGCCTAAACCCTAACCCTAGCCGCCGCCCGCCGCCGACGAGGTCGAACCGCCGCTGCCCGCCATTTTTTTAGAAAATCGTTGGTTTTCACCTTTTTTTTGTTTTTTTAGATTCGTTTTTTAGATAGATCGGTTTTTTCCTCGGTTTAGTTATTAGCAAGCGTTCGCTCGTTCGTTCGTTTTAACGAACGCGTTCTTCGTTTAGATCCAGATAACGAACGTTCGTTCGTTAATCTATTCGTCATTTTTCTTTTCTCGGATTTGTTCCGCGATTATTCTGATCGCGATTTCTGATCCGATTTTCGTTCTAATATAACTTTTCGCTCGTTTATCGGAATCAGGCGATTCAAGCGCCTGGAGTTTCGTCTCAAAACCCTCTTTCCGTTTAACCAACTCAAACAAGTTTTTGCCTCCGTAAAATTTGACCTAGATCCAGATTAGTAAATGAAGCTTGTTTCTTTTGCCGTTTGTCTTTCGTTGCTTCGTTCGATTTGGTTCTTTTTGCCAACCGGAGTTCTTAAGTTGAACTTTCTGGTTAGATCTCTTATTTGAGTTTTACTTGTGCATTAGTTGAGTACTTATTGTATGCTTGTTTTTTTGCGATAGAGTACCCGGAGTGCGCCGCTTGCTACTTCGAATCGCTAGGTTTTGCGGATCATCAGCAAGGCAAGTAACACTTTGGTCATACCTCCTACTACCCAGTTTTTATTGCATTAGATCAATCCTCACACATTGCATGATTAGGATCTAATTAAATTGTGGGTTTGGGAAGTAGATGAGGTAGTACCTATTACCTGTTATTATCAAACCTTTGGGAGTTAATTCTACGTTTGCTTATTATGTCATGCTATGCTAGTAGACGTGGATTGGGTGAGTGTATCCATGACAGATGTGAGTTTGTTTAATTAATGGTTTATCTAGGGTGGCAACTTAACTACGCATCTGCGTGGATTGAGGCACCTGGGTATTCCAGCGATTGCCTGTTTTTCTTTTGGACCGCCATCCAGCCTCAAAGGGATCATGAGATTATTCATACTAGAAACTTCCGTGTGTAGCCACAAGCTACTCTGGGCTCTAGCATAGTTGATTAAGTCGTGCGAACTCTTACAGTGGTAGACTAGCAGATGTAGGGGAAATTAGGTGTAACGGTCTACCCGATCGTAAGGTGCTAGCGCTTCTGAAAGACTATGTCTCGGTCATCCGTTTCTTGAACACCATGTAGTGCAAGAATCCCAACGGAGGAGATCGAGTCTTGTGGGGAAAAGTGCGCAAACCTCTGCAGAGTGTATAAACTAATCATGGTTAGCCGTGTCCCCGGTTATGGACAACTTGAGTATCTAGTACTTGGATTATCATGTGAATCTCATCATGTTACTCTAATTAATTTTGTTGGGTTTTAATGATGATGCTTAATTGGGATTGAGAGGGTGTTTACACTCTCAATGTTTAACAACCACCATGTTAGTTAAATAAAATGTATTCCTTTGCAGTAGGGAAAAATTGGCTTTACGCAAAACTGTAACCATAGAGCTTTCCACCAGCCAAATATGCATATAGTATAGCCATATTATTTTATTGCCCTCTATGTGTTACATTGCCAGCATATTCTATGTGCTGACCCGTTTCGGGCTGCAACGTTCATGTTGCAGACTTTTCAGACGACGAGTAAGGTGCCTTTAGGTCGTGGTTCTATACTCAGTGATGCCGTTGGAGTTGATGGACTCACTTATCTTCCAAGCCTTCCGTTGTTATCGTATTTAGATGGCCTTAAGCCATATTTATTGTAATAAGTTCTCTTTTGAGACACTCGATGTAATAAGTGTGTGATTGCTACTCTGTTATAAATCCTTCAAGTACTGTGTGGTGTCAGCATTACTGATCCAGGGATGACACCGGAGCATAGAGATCGGACCGTTTGAGGTCTGGTCGCTACATGTATCCACGAGATCCCATCTTGGGGCCTGTTTCGGAGCTCCGCCGGAGGGGTCATCGATCACAGTGGGATTCTACATCATCATCCAAGCCTCTCCGATGAAGTGTGAGTAGTTTACTTCAGACCTACGGGTCCATAGCTAGTAGCTAGATGGCTTCTTCTCTCTTTTTGGATCTCAATACAATCTTCTCTGAATTCTTTTATGTATGATTGGTTATCTTTGCAAGTCTCTTAGAATTATCAGTTTGGTTTGGCCTACTAGATTGGTTGTTCTTGCCATGGGATAAGTGCTTAGCTTTGGGTTCGATCTTACGGTGTCCTTTCCCAGTGATAGAAGGGGCAACAAGGCACGTATTGTATCGTTGCCATCGAGGATAACAAAATGGGGTTTTTATCATATTGCATGAAACTATCCCTCTACATCATGTCATCTTGCTTAAGGCGTTACTCTGTTTTTAACTTAATACTCTAGATGCATGCTGGATAGCGGTCGACGAGTGGAGTAATAGTAGTAGCTGCAGGCAGGAGTCGGTCTACTTGTCTCGGACGTGATGCCTATATACATGATCATACCTAGATATTCTCATAACTATGCTCAATTCTATCAATTTCTCAACAGTAATTTGTTCACCCACCGTAGAATACTTATGCTCTTGAGAGAAGCCACTAGTGAAACCTATGGCCCCCGGGTCTCTTTATCATCATATTAATCTCCATCACTTTATTATTGCTTTGTTTTTACTTTGTTTTTACTTTTTACTTTGCATCTCTATACCGAAAATACCAAAAATATTATTTATCATCTCTATCAGATCTCACTTTCGTAAGTGACCGTGAAGGGATTGACAACCCCTAAGCGCGTTGGTTGCGTTGAGCTATTGTTTTTGTGTAGGTACGAGGGACTCGCGTGTAGCCTCCTACTGGATTGATACCTTGGTTCTCAAAAACAGAGGGAAATACTTACGCTACTTTGCTGCATCATCCTCTCCTCTTCGGGGAAATCCAAAGCAGTGCTCAAGAGGTAGCAAGAAGAATTTCTGGCGCCGTTGCCGGGGAGGTTCGCGCAAGTCAAGATTTGACTCCCGACAACGAGCCATTTCTGGCGCCGTTGCCGGGGAGTCTGCGCAAAAGTCAACATACCAAGTACCCGTCACAATCCCTATCTCCCGCATTACATTATTTGCCATTTGCCTCTCGTTTTCCTCTCCCCCCCAATTCACCCTTGCCGTTTTATTCGCCCCCCCCTCTCTCTCTATCCTCCCTCTCTTTCTCTATTTGCCTCTTTTCCCGTTTGCCTTTTTGTTTGTTTGTGTGTTAGTTTGCTTGCTTGTCGCGATGGCTTAAGATAATACTAAATTATGTGACTTCACCAATACCAACAATAATGATTTCCTTAGCACTCCGATTGCTCCTCTTACCGATGCTGAATCTTGTGAAATTAATGCCGCTTTGCTGAATCTTGTCATGAAAGATCCGTTCTCCGGCCTTCCTAGTGAAGATGCCGCTACCCATATTAATAGCTTCGTTGATTTGTGTGACATACAAAAGAAGAAAGATGTCGATGATGATATTGTTAAATTGAAGCTATTTCCTTTTCCGCTTAGAGATCGTGCTAAAGCTTGGTTTTTGTCTTTGCCTAAAAATAGTATTGATTCATGGAAAAAGTGCAAAGATGCTTTTATCTCTAAGTATTTTCCTCCCGCTAAGATCGTCTCTCTTAGAAACAATATTATGAATTTTAAGCAACTTGATCATGAACATGTTGCACAAGCTTGAGAGAGAATGAAATTAATGATACGTAATTGCCCTACTCATGGTTTGAATTTGTGGATGATTATACAAATTTTTATGCCGGATTGAATTTTGCTTCTAGAAATCTTTTAGATTTGGCCGCGGGAGGCACTTTTATGGAAATCACTTTAGGAGAAGCTACTAAACTCCTAGATAATATTATGGTTAATTATTCTCAATGGCATACTGAAAGATCTACTAATAAAAAGGTGCATGCGATAGAAGAAATTAATGTTTTGAGTGGAAAGACAGATGAACATATGAAATTATTTGCTAATAAGAGTGTTTCTTCTGATACTAATGATGTGCCCTTGTCTACTTTGATTGAGAATAATAATGAATCTATGGATGTGAATTTTGTTGGTAGGAACAATTTTGGTAACAACGAGTATAGAGGAAATTTCAATCCTAGGTCTTATCCTAGTAATCCCTCTAATAACTGTGGTAATTCCTACAACAATTCTTATGGAAATTATAATAAGATGCCCTCTGATTTTGAATCTAATATAAAAGAATTTATTACTTCACAAAAGAATTTTAATGCTATGATTGAAGAAAAATTGCTTAAGATTGATGATTTGGCTAGGAACGTTGATAGAATTGCTCTTGATGTTGATTCTTTGAAACTTAGATCTATTCCACCTAAGCATTATATCAATGAGTCACTCAAAGCCATGAGAATTTCCATTGACGAGTGCAAAGAAAGAACCGCTAGGATGCGTGCTAAGAAAGATGCCTTTATAAAAGCGTGTTCTTCTAGTTCCTATGAAAATAATGATGAAGATCTAAAAGTTATTGATGTTTCCACTATTAAATCTTTGTTTTGCAATATGAATCTTGATAATGATGGGACTGAATATGATCCACCTTTACCTAGAAGGCGTTCTAAGAATTTGGAATTTGTTGATCTTGATGCTAAATTTGATAAAAGTGGGATTGAAGAAATTAAAACCCTAGATGTTGCTAAACCCACTATATTGGATTTCAAGGAATTTAATTATGAAAATTTCTCTTTCATTGATTGTATTTCCTTGTTGCAATCCGTGCTAGATTCTCCTCACGCTTATAGTTTAAATAAAGCATTTACTAAACATATCGTTGATGCCTTGATGCAATCTTATGAAGAAAAACTTGAATTGGAAGTTTCTATCCCTAGAAAACTTTATGATGAGTGGTAACCTACAATTAAAATTAAAATTAAAGATCATGAGTTTTATGCTTTGTGTGATTTGGGTGCTAGTGTCTCTACTATTGCCAAAACTTTGTGTGATTTGCTAGATTTCCATAATTTTGATGATTGCTCTCTAAACTTGCATCTTGCGGATTCCACAATTAAGAAACCTATGGGAAGAATTTATGATGTTATTATTGTTGCAAATAGGAATTATGTGCCCGTAGATTTTATCGTTCTTGATATAGATTGCAATCCTTCTTGCCCTATTATTCTCAGTAGACCTTTCCTTAGAACAGTTGGTGCAATTATTGATATGAAGGAAGGGAATATTAGATTTCAATTTCCACTAAAAAAGGGCATGGAGCACTTCCCTAGAAAGAAAATAAAATTACCATATGAATCTATCATGAGAGCCACTTATGGATTGCCTACCAAAGATGGCAATACCTAGATCTATTTTTGCTTGTTATGCCTAGCTAGGGGCGTTAAACGATAGCGCTTGTTGGGAGGCAACCCAATTTTATTTTTATTCCTTGCTTTTTGCTCCTGTTTAGTAACAAATAAATTATTTAGCCTCTTTTTTGGTTGTTTTTTTGTGTTTAATTAGTGTTTGGGCCAAGTAGAACCGCTGGGAAGACTTGGGGAAAGTCTTGTTGAACTTGCTGTAAAAAACAGAAACTTTAGCGCTCACAAGAACTGCTGTCATTTTTATTTGGAGAGTGATATTTAGTTAATTATTTTTGCATATGATTAATAGATAAATTCGTCACGTCCAGAATTTTATTTTAGAATTTTTGGGGTTCCAGATAGTGCGCTAGCTACAGATTACTACAGACTGTTTTGCTTTTGACAGATTCTGTTTTTCGTGTGTTGTTTGCATATTTGATGAATCTATGGCTAGTAAAATAGTTTATAATCCATAGAGAAGTTGTAATAAAGTAGTTTTAATACCAATAAAAATAAAGAATGAGTTCATTACAGTACCTTGAAGTGGTCTTTTGTTTTCTTTCGCTAACGGAGCTCACGAGTTTTCTACTTTAAGTTTTGTGTTGTGAAGTTTTCAAGTTTTGGGTAAAGATTTGATGGATTATGGAACAAGGAGTGGCAAGAGCCTAAGCTTAGGGATGCCCATGGCACCCCCAAGATAATCTAAGGACACCTAAAAGCCAAAGCTTGGGGATGCCCCGGAAGGCATCCCCTCTTTCGTCTACTTCTATCGGTAACTTTACTTGGAGCTATATTTTTATTCACCACATGATATGTGTTTTGCTTGGAGCGTCTTTTATAATTTGAGTCTTTGCTTGTTAGTCTACCACAATCATCCTTTCTGTACACACCTTTTGAGAGAGCCATACATAATTTTGAATTTGATAGAATACTCTATGTGCTTCACTTATATCTTTTGAGCTCTATAGTTTTACTCTAGTACTTCACTTATATCTTTTCAGTTATATAATTTTGCTCTAGTGCTTCACTTATATCTTTTAGAGCACGGTGGTGGATTTGTTTTATAGAAACTATTGATCTCTCATACTTCACTTAGATTATTTTGAGAGTCTTAATAGCATGGTAATTTGCTTAATAATAAGTATGCTTGGTATTCAAGATTTGTAAAACTTTCTTTTGAGTGCGTTGAATACTAAGAAAAAATTGATGCTTGATAATTGTTTTGAGATATGATGATGGTGATATTAGAGTCATGCTAGTTGAGTAGTTGTGAATTTGAGAAATTCTTGTGTTAAAGTTTGTGATTCTCGTAGCATGCACGTATGGTGAACCGTTATGTGATGAAGTCGGAGCATGATTTATTTATTGATTGTCTTCCTAATGAGTGGCGGTCGGGGACGAGCGATGGTCTTTTCCTACCAATCTATCCCCCTAGGAGCATGCGCGTAATACTTTGCTTTGAAAACTTCTAGATTTTTGCAATACGTATATGAGTTCTTTATGACTAATGTTGAGTCCATGGATTATACGCACTTTCCTTCCTTCCACCATTGCTAGCCTCTCTAATACCGCGCACTTTTCGCCGGTATCATACACCCACCAAATACCTTCCTCAAAACAGCCACCATACCTACCTATCATGGCATTTCCATAGCCATTCCGAGATATATTGCCATGCAACTTTCCACCGTTCCGTTCATTATGACACGCTCCATCATTGTCATATTGCTAGCATGATCATGTAGTTGACATTGTATTTGTGGCAAAGCCACCGTTCATAATTCTTTCATACATGTCACTCTTGATTCATTGCATATCCCGATACACCGTCGGAGGCATTCATATAGAGTCATATTTTGTTCTAAGTATTGAGTTGTAATTGTTGAGTTGTAAGAAAAAATAAGTGTGATTATCATCATTTTTTGAGCATTGTCCCAAGCGAGGAAAGGATGATGGATACTATGATTCCCCCACAAGTCGGGATGAGACTCCGGACGAAAAAAAGAGGCCATAAAAAAAGAGAAGGCCCAAACAAAAAAAATGAGAGAAAAAGAGAGAAGGGACAATGTTACTATCCTTTTACCACACTTGTGCTTCAAAGTAGCACCATGATCTTCATGATAGAGAGTCTCTCATTCTGTCACTTCCATATACTAGTGGGATTTTTTCATTATAGAACTTGGCTTGTATATTCCAATGATGGGCTTCCTCAAAATTCCCTAGGTCTTTGTGAGCAAGCGAGTTGGATACACACCCACTTAGTTTCTTTTGTTGAGCTTTCATATACTTATAGCTCTAGTGCATCCGTTGCATGGCAATCCCTACTCACTCACATTGATAACTATTGATGGGCATCTCCATAGCTCGTTGATACGCCTAGTTGATGTGAGACTATCTTCCCCTCTTTTTGTCTTCTCCACAACCACCATTCTATTCCACATATAGTGCTATATCCATGGCTCACGCTCATGTATTGCGTGAAGATCGAAAAAGTTTTGAAAATGTCAAAAGTATGAAACAATTGCTTGGCTTGTCATCGGGGTTGTGCATGATTTAAATACTTTGTGTGGTGAAGATAGAGCATAGCTAGACTATATGATTTTGTAGGGATAGCTTTCTTTGGCCATGTTATTTTGAGAAGACATAACTGCTTTGTTAGTATGCTTGAAGTATTATTATTTGTATGTCAACATGAACTTTTGTCTTGAATATTTTGAATCTGAATATTCATACGACAATTAAGAAGAATTACATTGAAATTATGCCAAGTAGCACTCCGCATCAAAAATTCTGTTTTTATCATTTACCTACTCGAGGACGAGCATGAATTAAGCTTGGGGATGCTTGATACGTCTCCAACGTATCTATAATTTTTGATTGCTCCATGCTATATTATCTACTGTTTTGGACATTATTGGGCTTTATTATCCACTTTTATATTATTTTTGGGACTAACCTATTAACCGGAGGCCCAACCCAGAATTGTTGTTTTTTGCCTGTTTTAGGGTTTCGAAGAAAAGGAATATCAAACGGAGTCCAAACGGAATGAAACCTTCGGGAACGTGATTTTCTCACCGAATACAACTCAGGAGACTTGGACCCTATGTCAAGGCACGTAACAGGAGGTCACGAGGTAGGGGGGCGCGCCCTACCCTACTAGGCGCGCCCCCACCCTCGTGGGCCCCCTGTTGCTCCACCGACGTACTTCTTCCTCCTATATATATCCATGTACCCCAAACGATAAGATACGGAGCAAAACCTAATTCCACCGCCGCAAATTTCTGTATCCATGAGATCCCATCTTGGGGCCTGTTCCGGAGCTCCGCCGGAGGGGGCATCGATCACAGAGGGCTTCTACATCATCATCCAAGCCTCTCTGATGAAGTGTGAGTAGTTTACTTTAGACCTACGGGTCCATAGCTAGTAGCTAGATGGCTTCTTCTCTCTTTTTGGATCTCAATACAATGTTCTCCCCTCTCTCGTGGAGATCTATTCGATGTAATCTTATTTTTGCGGTGTGTTTGTTGAGACCGATGAATTGTCGGTTTATGATCAAGTCTATCTATGAATAATATTTGAATCTTCTCTGAATTCTTTTATGTATGATTGGTTATCTTTGCAAGTCTCTTCGAATTATCAGTTTGGTTTGGCCTACTAGATTGGTTATTCTTTCCATGGGAGAAGTGCTTAGCTTTGGGTTCGATCTTGCGGTGTCCTTTCCCAGTGACAGAAGGGGCAGCAAGGCACGTATTGTATTGTTGCCATCGAGGATAACAAGATGGGGTTTTTATCATATTGCATGAAACTATCCCTCTACATCATGTCATCTTGCTTAAGGCGTTACTCTGTTTTTAACTTAATACTCTAGATGCATGCTGGATAGCGGTCGATGAGTGGAGTAATAGTAGTAGATGCAGGCAGGAGTCTGTCTACTTGTCTCGGACATGATGCCTATATACATGATCATACCTAGATATTCTCATAACTATGCTCAATTCTATCAATTGCTCAACAGTAATTTGTTCACCCACCGTAGAATACTTATGATCTTGAGAGAAGCCACTAGTGAAACCTATGGCCCCCGGGTCTCTTTCTCATCATATTAATCTCCCTCACTTTATTATTGCTTTGTTTTTACTTTGCTTTTACTTTTTACTTTGCATCTCTATACCAAAAATACCAAAAATATTATTTATCATCTCTACCAGATCTCACTTTCGTAAGTGACCGTGAAGGGATTGACAACCCCTAAGCGTGTTGGTTGCATTGAGCTATTGTTTCTGTGTAGGTACGAGGGACTCGCGCGTAGCCTCCTACTGGATTGATACCTTTGTTCTCAAAAACTGAGGGAAATACTTAACGCTACTTTGCTGCATCATCCTCTCCTCTTCGGGGAAATCCAACGCAGTGCTCAAGAGGTAGCAACATCCAGGTTCCGCTATTGGTTGTTGACCGGAGACGTGTCTCGGTCATTAGACTAGAGGGGGGGGGGATTAGACTACTTGACCAAATAAAAATCTAGCCTTTTCCCAATTTTAATTCTTGGCAGATTTTAGCAACTTAGCACAAGTGAAGCAAACAACCTACACATGCAATTCTAAGAGTATAGCAGCCGAATGTAAAACAATTGCATATGAAGGTAAAGGGAGGAGTTTGGAGGCAGCAAACGCACTATAGACACGAATATTTTTGGCGTGGTTCCGATAGGTGGTGCTATCGTACATCCATGTTGATGGAGACTTCAACGCACGAAGGGTAACGGTTGCGCGAGTCCACGGAGGGCTCCACCCACGAAGGGTCCACGAAGAAGCAACCTTGTCTATCCCACCATGGCCATCGCCCACGAAGGACTCGCCTCACTAGGGTAGATCTTCACGAAGTAGGCGATCTCCTTGCCCGTACAAACTCCTTGGTTCAACTCCACAATCTTGACGGAGGCTCCCAAATGACACCTAACCAATCTAGGAGACGCCACTCTCCAAGAGGTAACAAATGGTGTGTTGATGATGAACTCCTTGCTCTTGTGCTTCAAATGACAGTCTCCCCGACACTCAACTCTCTCATAGGATAGGATTTGGTGGAAAGATGATTTGAGTGGAAAGCAACTTGGGGAAGGCTAGAGATCAAGATTTATGTGGTCGGAATGAAGTATCTTGAGCTCAACACAAGTGTAGGTGGTTCTCTCTCAGAAAATGTATGTTGGAAGTGTAGGCATGTTCTGATGGCTCTCTCCACGAATGAAGAGTGGGTGGAGGGGTATATATAGCCTCCACACAAAATCTAACCGTTACACACAAATCACAAAACTCGGTGGGACCGAATCATACAACTCGGTCAGACCGATTTAGTTCATAATGTGACTGTTAGGGTTTTCGGTGGGACCGACATGTCAACTCGGTGGGACCGATATCATTAGGGTTAGGGCATAACGTAATCTCGGTGAGACCGATTACACAAACTCGGTGAGACCGATTTTGGTAATAGACTAACCAGAGAGTTGGTCAGGCAATCTCGGTGGGACCGATTCGCTCTCTCGGTAGGACCGAAACATTACGAAAGGGAAACATAGAGTTTGCATTGCAATCTCAGTGGGACCGAAACGTTACGAAGGGAAACAGAGAGATCACAATCCCATCTCGGTGCGACAGAGATCCCTATCGATGGGACTGAAAATACTAGGGTTTGTGGCAGTGGCAATGTCAAGTGAACTCGGTGGCGCCGGATAGATCAAATCGGTGGGGCCGAGTTTGACTTTTGGTTTGGGATATATTTGGATATGAGAAAGTGGTTGAGGGTTGTGGAGCATATCACTAAGCACTTTGAGCAAGAACCTCATTAAGCAACACCTCACCCCCTCTTAATAGTATTGGCTTTTCCTATGGACTCAATGTGATCTTTGATCACTAAAAATGAAATGTAGAGTCTTGTGCTTTGAGTTTGAGCCAATCCTTTTGTCCTTAGCATTTTGAGGGGTCCACTTTCTAATCCATGCCATGCCAAGCATTGAGCTTTTCCTGAAATATTTATCTTCTAGTAGCATTAGCTCAATGAGCTATATGTTAGGAATTACCAAAACCACCCAGGGATAGTTGCACTTTCACATGTCTACATAGTTCTCGAAGCCGTAGGGTCCGCACGCTTAACGTTCGGTGACGATCGGTATTATGAGTTTATGTGATTTGATGTACCGAAGGTAGTTCGGAGTCCCGGATGAGATCGGGGACATGACGAGGAGTCTCGAAATGGTCGAGACGTAAAGATAGATATATTGGACGACTATATTCGGACACCGGAAAGGTTCCGAGTGATTCGGGTATTTTTCGGAGTACTGGAGAGTTACGGGAATATGGGGAAGAAGTATTGGGCCTCATGGGCCAAGTGGTGGAAGAGAGGAGGCAGGGCGCGCGGCCCCCCTAGCCCAAACCGAATTGGACTAGGGGGCGGCCCCCCTTTCCTCCTTTCCTTCCTCTCCTTCCTTCTCCCTCTCCTCCTTCCTTTCCCCCTCCTAGTAGGAGTAGGAAAGGGGAGTCCTAATCCTACTAGGAGGAGGACTCCTCCTCCTAGCGCGCCCTGCAAGGGCCGGCCGGCTTCCCCCTTGCTCCTTTATATACGGGGGCAGGGGGCACCCTAGAAAACACAAGTTGATTATTCCAAGCCATGTGCGGTGCCCCCTCCACCATAATCCACCTCGATCATATCGTAGCGGTGCTTAGGCGAAGGCCTGCGTCGGTAGCAACATCATCACCGTCATCACGCCGTCGTGCTGACGGAACTCGCCCCTGAAGCTCTGTTGGATCAGAGTTCGTGGGACGTCATCGAGCTGAACATGTGCTGAACTCGGAGGTGCCGTGCGTTCGGTACTTGGATCGGTCGGATCGTGAAGACGTTCGACTACATCAACCACGTTCTCATAATGCTTACACTTAAGGTCTACGAGGGTACATAGACGATACTCTCCCCTCTCGTTGCTGTGCATCAACATGATCTTGCATGTGCGTAGGATTTTTTTTGAAATTACCACGTTCCCAAAAAGTGGCATCCGAGCCAGGTTTATGCGTAGATGTTATATGCACGAGTAGAACACAAGTGAGTTGTGGGCGATACAAGTCATACTACTTACTAGCATGTCATACTTTGGTTCCGTAGTATTGTTGGATGAAGCGGCCCGGACCGACATTACGCGTACCCTTACGCGAGACTGGTTCTACCGACGTTCTTCGCACACTGGTGGCTGGCGGGTGTCAGTTTCTCCAACTTTAGTTGAACCGAGTGTGACTACGCCCGGTCCTTGTTGAAGGTTAAAACAACACTAACTCGACGAAATATCATTGTGGTTTTGATGCGTAGGTAAGAACGGTTCTTGCTCAGCTCGTAGCAGCCATGTAAAACTTGCAACAACAAAGTAGAGGATGTCTAACTTGTTTCTGCAAGGCATGTTGTGATGTGATATGATCAAGACATGATGCTAAATTTTATTATATGAGATGATCATGTTCTGTAACACAGTTATTGGCAACTGGCAGGAGCCATATGGTTGTCGCTTTATTTTATGAAATTCAATCACCATGTAATTGCTTTACTTTATCACTAAGCGGTAGCGATAGTCGTGGAGGCAATAGTTGGCGTGACGACAATAATGCTTTGATGGAGATCAAGCTGTCAAGCCGGTGACGATGGTGATCATGATGGTGCTTTGGAGATGGAGATCACAGCACTACAAAAAAAAGACACATCCGTGACATTTTGGGCCGAACGAATTTTTTTCTGTCATACATATGACACTTCTATGACGATAATTTTGACAAAACCCGGTATCATCATAGATGTGGTGGGCTCCTACTTCTATGACAAAAAATCATGACAGAAAATGGGCTTTTTGTCCTGGGCGGGCCGGAGATGCAGCTGCATGACATTCTTTGGGCCGTCCATGACGGAAAAAACTGTGGTAGAAGCGAGGGCGAGGAAAATTTCGGGGTGTTCCCGGTTACGGTGGGAGGTCGGGGGTCGAGCGATGCGCGTTTCTCTCGTACACATACACGCATGTGTGCGAGGCATTGGCTCTAACTGAACCCAAGCGAGGCGTTGGGCTCTAACTGAACCCGAGTGATTGCACTGCAGGCTACGCGTTACTGAACCCGAGCGATCGATCGATGACTGTTAACTGAACCCGATCAAGCGATTCCTTCGCCACTGCTGCTAACTGAAGCCGATCGATGCTGCCTCTGGGATGAGTAGTGAGCGTTGCGGGGGGGGGGGGGGGGGGGGGGGGGGGGGGGGGGGGGGGGGGGGGGGGGGGGTTGGATGAACAGTAAGCGATGGCGTTGCCTCTGGATGAACAGGACCCTGGGGTGTGGTGGAGGGCTGGATGAACAGTAGACGGTGGAGGGTTGCCCGTGGAGGGGTGGTTGAATAGGACCCCGTGGTGTGGAGGGCTGGATGAATAGTAGACGGTGGAGGGGTGGTTGAACAGTAGCCGGTGGAGTAGCGCGCGGTGGAGGCTGGATGAACAGGAGCCCATGGAGGTTGGATGAATAGGAGCCCATGGAGGCTGGAGGAGGTCGACGGTAGCCCGTGGAGGCTGGAGGAGGTCAACGGTGGAGATGAACAGTATCCCGTGGAGTCCCATTTTGCGGTACGCCACACCCCTCCCGATGAACAGGACCCCCGCTTCGACCGTAGCGCTCCAACACAAGTCCGTTTCGTCCGTTTTGCGGTACGCCACACCCCTCCCGATCAACAGGACCCCTGTTTTGACCGTAGGAGGTCCGTTTCCTCCGTTTTGCGGTATGCCACACCCCTCCCGATCAACAGGACCCCCGTTTCGACCGTAGGAGGTCCGTTTCCTCCGTTCTGCAGTATGCCATGCCTCGTTTCCATCGCCTGTTCCGTCCAAGCCCTCCCGATGAACACGACCACACATTCCATTCCGACCCAGCCGGTTGGCTCCCACGCGTTCTGTTGCCTCCCGATGAACACGACGCATTCCGTTGCCTCCCGATGAACACGACGCATTCCGTTGCCTCCCGATGAACACGACGCATTCCGTTGCCTCCCCATGAACACGACGCATTCCGTTGCCTCCCCATGAACACGACGACGATGCTGTTTCTCCATTCCGACCTAGCCATGTACACGAGCCCTCGCCGTACGCATGCGCGAGTAGGCATTCGAGACCCCGCCCGTATGTACACATACGTTGCCGTATTTTCTTTCTTGCACCCTGGCCGCTGTACATATGTGTACATGCTACATGCGCGCCTCTACTACGACACGTGCGCGCCTCTACATCCACCAGTATATATGTATGTACACGTTCGCGACCAGAATGACAACGCTATGTACGCTTCGACCAGGTGGGTCTCGACTATCAGGCACTTCCTTGCATGCGAAGATGTAGCTGGTGGTCCCAGCAGTCGGGGGGCGAATCGTTTTTTTTGCCCGGACGCACTTCCTTGCGTGCGAAGATGTAGCTGGTGGGTCCTAGCAGTCAGGGGAAACATTTTTTTTCACAAAATACAGTGGCCCGTCTGGTGGGTCCCCGCTGTTAGGTGGAGGAATCATTATTTTGCGCGTAATAAGGAGGCACTTCCTTGCAGCGGCCGTGGACCCTGCTGTCAGCCTCTCCACGTACAGTCCACGTTCGATGGAAGTCGTTCCTTGACCATGTTGACCACGCCACGCCGAGAGCACCACGGTGGTGGACGACGGCGAGGACTAGGAAGGGGACGACTCGGAGCCGGGGAAGACGCAGCAGTGGATGCCCACGCGAAGAGGAGTATGAGGGTTCACTGGTTCGGCTGCAGTGTGAGGCTGCTGTCACCGCATAATAACAGGGGGTGTGGGTGAGTAGAGGGATGGCCTGGCTAGCGGTGGGAGTAGTAGGGGGCGGTGAGGCCTCTGCGGCATCACAGCCGGCCACGAGAGGCAGGAGCATGCGACACGACCGACGCTGGTTTGGGCGGCTCGAGCAAGAAGACCAGAGGTTGAAGAAGCACCACGGCTGTTGGATGAACATCGTACAGTAACAGGAGCTAGAATCATTCATATTGACTAAGTTGACAAAGCCCTCCGTCCCCGTCAACTTGGTAGGCCCACAAGTCAGCCTCCCACTATGCCGGGTTCTAGCTGGCAGGGGGAATATTCATTTTTTGTGCGTAATAAGGTGGCACTTCCTTGCGTGCGAAGATAGCTGGTGGGTCCGACATGTCAGCGGGGGGCACGTTATTTTCGCGAAATACAGAGGCCCTTCTGGTGGGTCCCAGATGTCAGGTGGAGGAATCATTATTTTGCGCGCAATAAGGAGGCATTTCCTTGTGTGCGGCCATGGACCCAGCTATCAGCCTCTCCACACACAATCTACTTCCGATGGTGTCGTTCGTTGACCACATTGACCACGCCGCGCTGAGCGCATCCAAGGTGGTGGACGACGGCGAGGCCTCGGACAGCAACGAGCCGGAGATGGGAAGACGCGGGAGTAGAGTCGCAGACGGAGAGGTGTACGAGGTTAACTAGTTCTAGTGCGGTGTGGTTCGACAGTCGGTGGAGAAGAACAAGAGGTGTGGAGGGGTGGAGGGATGTCCTGGCCAACGGTGGAGTAGCGCTTCATAGCGAAGCGTGCTAAGCAGAGCTGCTAGCAGCAGGAGGCGGGAGGTGGTCCCGGCGGTGCTGGAGGAAGAAGACGAGAGATTGAAGATGGATGCCGGTCGTTGGATGTAAATCCAATGGCTAACATGTCAGAATCATTTGTTGACTAAATTGACAACGACTTGCGTTGGCTTCGACCTATTGGCCCACATTTCAGCCTCCAAAAATGTGGCACGTATTCAACCCATTTTTTTTAGAATTTACAGTCTTTTTTGTGGGTAGAATTTACAGTCAATTTGATCTTTTTTTGAATTACAGCCATTAGCTGGGCTGGGTGAACAAATAATGTAGCGTCCATGCGGCCCATTTATTTTATTTCCTAAAAAATTACAGGCCATTTGCACTTTTTTGAAATACACGATTTTGCTGGGCTGATTCTAATTATAATGTTGGGTTGGGCGAGCAATGTTATTAAAAAAATAAAAGGGGCTGAGCATTTTGTTATAAATATATTTAAATAATAAGTGATATTATTACATTCGTCCTTAAATCTTACCAAGCTTTTGTACACAATCATTAGGATTTTCATGCCAAAACAATCCAGGATTTTATTTGTTAAGAAATTTTTATAAATTAATAAGATGTGGGATATTGTTTTCTTACATATGTAAGTATCTGTTAAATATATGATGACAATAAAAATAATATATAATAACATATAAAATAATTTAAATATATATATATATATAGTATAGTTAGAAGGGAAACATAAGTTGGACCTGGCGTTCCTATTCTTATATAGAAAAATAGAACAGACCTCTGCGTTTTCTTCAAAAAAAAACATAAATTGGGCTGCCAAAAATAAAACCTCGGATGGGAGGTCCATAGGCCGGTCGATACATGACGGCCCTAAGAAAATACAAACAAGCCTATGGACCTCCCATCCGAGGTCGTGGGCTGCGCATGTTAAAAATGAAAGCCTAGACGGGGCAGCCCGAAACCACGTCCAACACTTGCCAAAACTTCGTCCCTCGTTTTCTCTGTGTTTCGCACACTCGGCATTGTGTGGGCATTTTGACTATGCATCATATGAAGATGTGCTATGCATGAATGTTGATAAGCATGATGTTAGCAGTCTGGTAGTTCCATTTTCGACCATGAATAAAACTTCCAACATGATGTTAACCCTGTTTGAAAAGGCCGTGTTAATATAAATGCTCTGCCTCTAAAAGTTGCAGTTTCTTATCTAAAACTGAACTTGCAGTTTCTTATCTGAAACTGAAACTTGCAGTTTCTTCTCTGAGAATCACATTGTCTGCACTTTTATACTCCTATGAAACTACATTTTTTAAATGCTAAAAATAGATCTCTAGAATTCATAAAATACTTCATATGCTCAATTCTGCAAATCTAAAATTCAAAAGACATTCATATCTGAAAGTACTCTCAAAATACACAACACAATACACAATTCACAACCTGCAAATACTGACAACCCTAAGCTCCTCCTGACAATTCACAACCTGCCCGACTATTGGGCTGGGGGGGGGGGCAGCCCCCTCCTACTCCTCGGCGGCAGACAGCCGCCCCGTGAGACGATGTGAACGGCGAGGGAGACGATGGCGGGGAAGCGTCGTCGGGCCAACTGCTTTTCTCCTCTTACAGTTGGGTTCAGTTGACGAAGACTTCACCGGCTCGCCTGGCAGGACACCCTCACAAACGGCACCGTGTAGATGCTCGATCCTTCCATCTCTGGTGGATGCTCCATCTGGGATCGATACTCCCACCATCGCTCCCTCACGATCGGATTCGGTGAATCTGTTTGCTCCATGGCCCAGAGGAGCAGCTCTATGTACTCCGGCACGACTCCCTCTGAGAGTATCGCCGCCTTTTCGCTCTATTGCAGATATTTGGCAATGGATGTCGCCGTCGCCGCTAGTTGGTCCTTGTTGTCAAACCAAGACTGTATCTCCAACATCCTAGCTAGCTTCACAGGGTCGCCGTCTGCGATCCTCACATATCGGTTGTACTCCTCCATCGATCTACTTCCCCACAGCACCTTCACTCGCTGGCGGTGGTTTTTGAATGGAAGAGGAGAGGAGCAGCGCTGGTTTTGGATTAGAACGGGAGAGAAGCGACGCTGGTTTTGGACTGGAACAGGAGAGGAGGGGCGGTGGTTTTGAAATGGAAGAGGAGAGGAGCGGCGCTGCATTTAGATTGGAACAGGAGAGGAGCGGCGGTGGTTTAAGAGGAGAAGAGCGGAAGAGCGGCGCTAGTCTTGGAAGTATTTTTTGTTGTTTTGCGTATTTTGGGTCAAAGTTTGACCACGTACTGTATTTGACAAGCAAAATGTGAATGCATGTCACCAAAAATTGTATCGTTTGGTTCGTATCTGAATGTACTTTCAAATTATATTATTTTTGCAATGTATAACATATATTTTATGTGCGAAAATCATGGTCAATTATGACCCAGAATAAAAGGGAGACTAGTTAATGTGGGGTCGCTTTCTTAATTGAAGGGTAAATTGATTTTGATTTTGATCCAGTCACAGCATGCCGGCCCTCTTGTCCAATCCTAAATCGCTGCCGCACGCTTCTCTCCCTCTTCTCCATTGCAAAACCACCTCCTCTCCTCTCCATCATCTCCATTCCAAAACCACCGTCTCGCCTCTCCCTCTTCTGATCTTCTCCATTGCAAAACCACCTCGCACTCTGCATATATGCCGGTTCCATACATACATTTGTGCAGTTCCACCAAAATGCAGCCGAATAACCCTGTTTGCACAGATAATGAAAAAGCGTGATTACATTATAGTGGCAGTAGTTGATGAAACACACAAAATAAATAGAAGAAAATATTGCGAGAGTATCATAGTATGCCATGCTGCGAGGGCGAGATGGGCCCTGCGATGCCTCATACGGTACGCCTCATACTGGACATCGTCCCAAGTCTCCCAGATACACCTTCTGCCAGTGATGAACATCAGTGCACATCAGTAGTACAAGGAGGCGCCTTGAGACATTCAAATCTCTATTTTTGTACATATCAACTAAAATTAAGCACCCTAGTTTGCAGAAACGCTTAAATATTAACAATGGGACTAGTTGATGAAACATACATTAACAAAGAGAAGCACTTTCTTTATCTACATTGGAAATGAAATGATAGATATGACACTCACTCTATTTTAACTGTATTATTACTTCATTTTATCAATGACACTAGGGTCGAGCAGGTGGCAAATGAGGTGTACCATGCGTCGCAAGGATGGAGGCCGAGGGTGCTTAGACTGGGATGCTGAAGCTGGCTCTTTCAGTCACCAACATGGATGGTTCAATTCATGGGACCTTTTGGTGCAGTTCGCCTAAAATGAAGCAATGTCCCGTGAGCTAGCAACTTCTTCAATTTTTTTAAGAAAAGGGCTCCAGCCCCGGTTCCATTTCCATCAGAAAATGAAACCCACAGAGCTTCTTCTTCATTAGTTGCAATAAAATTGAGCAACATCAAGGTTGGTTGTGAAGCTCCTGGAATGCTCAACTATAATTTGGATATCATTTGTGCAGTTCAACTAAGATCGAGCGTGAAATGTATATCTCTATTTGCACAAAAAGGTGGAAAGGAGGGTGACTAACAAGTGATGAAACATGCATCAAATGAAAAGAAGCATGTTCCTTATCTGAATGGCAATCCTACAAGGACAATAGAAATTTCTAAAGCACTGGCGTTGCTATATATTAGTGTGGGCATTAGGATTAACTATGACAACCGTTAAATACGACATTACTTTGGGCACGGGAGAGTAGGCGGACCAGGACAGTTGCATTTCTAATGAAAAGAACCAACTTATCTTAATGGGAAATTTTAGCAGGACATGTAAAGAAGTGCCATTGATTCATATTACTGGAGGCATTACATTGAAAACAACATTGGTTTAACGTGTCCTTACTTTTAACAGTGCGACTGCTAAATCAGAACAGGATATCTGGGTTGGTCCCATTTTTGTTCGGTATAGCCACCTTATACTGTGTGAGGCTAGCAAATCTAGTGCTGGACTTACTCTGTTGACTTGTCCCCTAGTCCCCACTTTCTTTCCTTTTTCAACCAATAGATCGGGTTTATATTGAGTTTGTACTGCGTTTCCCTTTATTTCCCTACTAGACCTAGAGACCAGTTGGATAGCCAGTCTCTGCTACTTTTCGCCCCCATTATTTCCTCTTTCGACCAAGTCCTAGATTCAGGTAACAAATCCTCCCCCCCCCCCCCCCCCTTTTTTCTTTTTTTTACCAAGTAGTACTAGGTTCGAGTGCATGAACTAGTTTTACCTCTTAAACGTAAAAAAATTAGGTGGTTTTCGAACAGCCGATCGATCCTATCTACGAGGGGGGCCTGAGAAATAGTAAAATATATAAATGCAGCAACGTCAGGAGCTCGGGAAGTAGAGCAAGGCCGGTTTCTAAGGAAGTTATACCTGATGGTCACCGGGATGTCGCTAGGTGGGCGGCGGGAGGCCGGATCTGCCCACACTACGGCAGCGAGGAAGAAGGGGTCGGAGGCCCTCCCTCGCCAGTGGTGCTTGGGAGAGAACGACAAGGCAGGCTGATCAGGACGCGCCCAGCAGTGGGTAAGAGCCATCACCGAGGACGACCGCGTGAACGTTGCACCTTCTCGCCTTCCCCGGCGGAGAGGATCCGGCTGGATCTGTGACCAGCGGTGAGCAAAGAGAGAGAGAGAGAGTGTGGCCACCGCTGTCGTGTTTAGATCTGGAGAGGCCGAGACAGTGTGAAGAGAGCAACACTAGCAACCAAGAGCGGAGGCTCCTACCTATATGACGCATGTTCCATTCGGAGAGCAGTGTGCCAGACCGACCGCCCGTCTGGGGTGCGACGCGAACGCGACGGGCGTGCTGTATACTCCGTACATGTGTACCGCCGTTTTCTAGACGCTTTGCTCCATGGTGCGGGCGCAATCCATGGATACAAAATTAGTATACTGTACTATTTAAGAGTCGAGGGCGGGGCTTTTCCTGCGCGGTAGGCGGCGGGGCAGTTCCGCCTAGTCGGTTCAACAAAGACGCAAGAAGACGAGGGAGTAGGCTGCTGCAAATGTAGGGCTGTGTGATTTGACAGCGAGTTACCGCTGGACAGGTGGGGCCCCATGATTTGACTTGCCATTATAATTTTAACTGCGGCGCTACGACCGGCGTGAGTCTCCCGATTCCTGACCACCTCCATTACGAAGAAAGAGATAGAGAGGAGTAAAAAAATACACTTATAGCCAACCTTATAGCCAACCTTGTTGTAGTATGAGTGACTAAGTGATGACTACGTATGACATGCCAACATTAGATAGCCTAACGCAACGTGTTAAATCTCCAAGGGCGCGACCGTGCGAGCGATGCGGCGGTCGTGGTAGGCGCGACCATGATACGGGCTGCTGGCAGCCCTTGGATCTGAGATCAAGCGGTCGCATGCTAAGTTGCTGAAAATTTGCAAAATAACCCTCCAGGATAGGATATACATCCATAGGTCTAGAATCACGCCATGCAACCGTTCGATCTCAGATCCAAGGGCTCTCGGAAGCCCGTATCATGGGAGAATGGAAATCCACCACCCTGCCGTTCGCACGCTGGCAGTTTGCTCCTACTCGTCCCCGCACATCCTTCAATACTATGACGGTTCGCTCCTAGTCGTCCCGTCCATTCACATTACGGCAGTTCCACTAATCCTAACCCTCCTCCCAAATCCATGGCGTCCCAAATCTCCATGATCGGCGGTGAGTACAAGTTTAGAACCATCACCGGCGATGAGTTCGACGTCCTCTACACCCGTTCTTCCGTGACGGTGAAAGGATGCCTTTCTCGCTTCAGATGCATGTTCGAAAACTCAGATGATGAGTGGGTCGCTAGGCTAGATGTTGAGTACACCACAGTCCTGGGACCAGAGAAGGATCTAAAGGATGAAGAGAGGAAGAAGCCCATCGTGATCCAGGTTTGCGTACATAACGTTTGCTTGGTCTACCACATATGCCATGCCGACGTTGAGTGCCAGGATTTTAAGAACTTCAAGGACAAAATAGTGCAATTCGTTACTGTAGACTTTAAGAACGACAGGGATGTCCTCCGTCGGATAGGTCTCGTTGTAGGCAACCCCTTCGACCTCCAGAAGAATCGACTGGTGTCCTCTCGTCAGCCTTCAATGCTGACCCTGGCAGGAGCCATGGTTCATCCTTCGTATGGTAAACTGGAGAAACCTCCATACACGTTTCATCATCATGCATGGCAGCGGAATGTACTAGATATAGACCACATCCACTACACTGCAATGGATGGCTACCTTTGCTTCAATATCTACAAGGGTTGGATGAAGAGCAACAGCCAAGTGCGCAGTTCAAGCAAAGAAGTATCGGCAAAGAGGAAGAGGGACAAGGACAAAGTCGAGGACGTGGACAAGGACTCCGAGTAAGGTGGCAGTGTCGTTGCTCATGGTGGTTCTAATGCAGTATCTACCAGAATAGTTGCAAAGTTTAATTTCTGGTGTGCTTAATTTAATTTGAGGGGTGTGTTGTGCTGAGGCCCCAGCAGAACTATGTTATGTTTCTTCTCGTTACTTTAACTCTTCAGTACGTACATACTAGTATTTCTTACATTTCATCTTTTAGTTGGTATAGTACTACCACTCGTTTCTTCACATTATATACGTACAATATATATGGCCAACATCATATAGCCAGCAGTTTAGTTGTCAAAGAATTTCAGGGTGCTTAGTTTTGTCAAAGAATTCCAGGATGCTTAGAGGGTGCTTGGATCCAAGGGACTTATTTTAGTCTGACTAAAAATAGTCTCTTTAAGAGGCTAAAGTTCCAAGCACCCCTGACTAAAGAGGGGCTAAAACTAGTCTTGAGACTAATTTTTTTAGTCAAGGGTACCCCTACTAAAATGTGGATTAGTCCTCTCTCTACTCATTTAACTCATCTCCTTTAACACAAGCGAGTTCTGGATTGGAGGGTTTGGAGGATAATAAATGCTCATTAACTTGATTTTAGCCTTTTTAGTATTTGGATCCAAGCATGGGTGAGGCTAGCATGTTTTAGTCCCACTACTTTTAGTCATGGGACTAAAACGTATCCAAGCACCCTCTTAGTTTTATTTGAGGGGTGGGTTGTGTGGACACCATTATTGTGACTAGCCTTTTTAATAGTACTATATGCATAATTTGGCGACGAGGGCTCTCTATATGTACCACCTTTTTTAATTTCAAGTTTTGCTCCATGGCGCAATCCATCGATACTACTGTTGTACAAAAGTATACATTTTTTTAAAAGGCTAGAGGGTGGGGCAGTCTAGCTTGGTCGGTTTCACGAGAGGCAAGGGCCTTTGTGATTTGATGGCTCATTACTGCTGGAAGGCAGGGCCTTGTGATTTGACTGCTTGTATAAATGCGCCGACGACTTGATCGAGGAGGAGCAAAGAACCGTGCGGTATACTCAAGTTTTCCACTGGAGTAGTACTGCGACGGAGGAGCACGAAACACGACAGCCCAGTGCAATATGGCGAGAAAAATGATCTAATTTGCTAGTCATCTCATTGTTAGCATTGTTCTATTCATTCCCTAAAAAAACTATTATTCTATTCATGCCTCGCAGAGAACGTGACACGTGCGGCAAAACACCCGAAGCAAAAGATGAAACACAGGAGCAAAAGAAGAAGGAAGATTATCACCCCAAATGATCTAATTCGCTGTGGAGTCATAACTGCTTCTTCATCGCCTCCACGACCTCCATCTCCTTGCGCGTCTCCTCCGCCATCTTCTTCATTCTGTCCATGACGCGGGATTTCTCGATGCGAGCCTTCATCATTTGTTCCACGGCCGCATTACGTACCTTGACAGCAGCCGGGTGCTCGATGTGGAGCTTTGCCAACTCCTCCTTCTGTTCCATGACGAGGGCCTACAGCATCTTCATCAAGGAACTACTATTCTCATGCAGCTTCTTCCAGCCGGCATTCTTCTCCTTCAACAGGTCGATCTCGTGGCAGAGCTTCGCCTTGTCCTCCTGAAGTTGCAGGATTTCGCCGGTTGCCTTCTTCTCTGAGGCAATTCTCTTCTTCAGCAACATCACCAAGCTGGCGGTCAACTCCCCCTGCTGATTGAGCTCAGTGGGCATGTCATCGAGGCTCTCCTTCAGCAACTCCATCAAGCCTTGGATGAACTCCTTCTGCTTATTGAGGTGCTTATTGAGCTGATCGGGCATGCCGTCGAGGGATAACGACTCCAGCTCTGCCGGCTCGGCATGTTCGCCTCCGCGGCTAGGGCGCTCCTGGGAGCCATCGCCTGCCCGTGAGCAATATTTCGAGGTCTCTGCGTGGCGGCGAGCCCTCTCTTTTTTTCCGCAGCCTTGGTTGCTGCTCCCTTGTAACGAGTAGTTCTCGACCTGGCCATGGCAACGACGGACGAAGAAGAAGCACTTATGAGGAGGAAAGGTAGAGTAATTTTCGGTTAGGTAGTTCCCCTTTTTATAACCTAAGTACTAGCACTAGTACTAATACCTGCATAGTGGGAACACGTTCAGGTTTGGTACGTACTAGTAGGTGTGAGCAGGCTTTCGAATGTGATGGGAACAAGGTAAAGATTAATTGATGGTTTTGGTTTCGAGGCCCGAAACGGCTCCTGATGAGTTTAGCGGAACATAAATTTCAAGTACTACACTGCTCAAATGCGTAAATATTATGTTACTGTCAAAAATTGGCACAAAATACGAAGGAGACCAATGGAAGTACTACTAGCAACCCACGATTTAACTACTCGCATGCGCGCAGTGGAGTAATAATGTCTTTCTTCCGCCCTCACGTCCACTCAATTTGCATGTGCTGTACTAATTGACCATCAATGAAGTGAACGACTTCACGCACGTCAAATTATCACATGGGGTGGATCTTGGTACAAAATTGCGTTCGCCCGTGTACCCGCGTGTGCGTGCGAGGGAATGAGTGCGTGCGTGGCGTGCGTGCACATCTTCGCTTCGTGCATGTACCGCCAGTATGGCTCAGGGAGGACGAGTACATTCTTCTGGAACCAGCAGCACGCCACTATGATCAATCCATGCAAGGAGGTCGCGACAACGCCTCCACATGTGCCACGTGGCTTCATGAACTGTAAGAGAGACACTGTGTAGCATGCCATTGGTATTCTAATTTACGTGTTTTGCACATACTCGAAGTACTAGTAAGGTACACGTGCATTACACGCATCAGATTTTGCAACCAAATTATGAATAAATACCACACTATAGCATGTAAGCTCTGAGTCATATATGCCTGATGTAGCCCTTCGTTTAATTCTTATAGTTCATCTCATTCAAAATCAATTAGTTTTTATAAAAAAT
Organism: Triticum urartu; assembly: GCF_003073215.2. Classification (NCBI taxonomy): domain Eukaryota; kingdom Viridiplantae; phylum Streptophyta; class Magnoliopsida; order Poales; family Poaceae; genus Triticum; species Triticum urartu. The sequence continues at coordinate 484,276,762 of NC_053024.1, forward strand.
CTAAGAACGCAGGAATAGGAAAAACATGGGATTATAGTGGAATGTCGTCTTAAATCCTACAGGATTGTACGAGTGTTTGATTGTGCATAGAAAAAATGCAGAATTCTTTCAAAGAGGTTTGAGTGGATGGGATGTTTCCTATGAAATCTAGTGCAAATGAATCATATGGAAAAATTCCTATGGTTTACAATCCTACGAATCAAACAACCAAGATAGGAAAAATTCCTAATGATTAGAATCCTCCAAAATTCCTTTGAGAATCCTTTGAATCAAAGAAGCCCTTAATCTATTTTATGATTCATGGAATTGTGCATTATAAAGCATAAAGTAAAAACAAATAATGGCAATTCAACTTGGAAAAAAGTTTGGGCAGTTATGATACGGAAGATTCTAGAACAAAAGAGAACCACTGATGTTTTGAGGTTTGTGCATTATGCTTAAGTTCAACCATGTAGTCTGCTAGATTGTACATGTGGCAAAATCCGGTGGGGGGCTAGAAGATGGTGCGAGGGGCCGAGTGGAGGGAGACTATGAAGGAATGCACAAGTGCGAGATCGATATTTAGAGAGAGGGGCGAACACGTGCGCTGTTGCACGCAGTGGCGGAGCCATGAAAAATAAATGAGCTAGGGGGCCAAGCATTGCTAATCCTTTATGAGGAGGGTCAATTCATGAACTTAAACCATTTTAGTAGCAATTGTCTAATGATCACATTCATATTAGCCTCGATATATAGTGATGTTAGGGGGGGAGGGGGGCAGGGCCCTTACTGCCCCTGTCTTCGCCATTGTGCACGCGTCTGAGAGATGAAGCGGAAGGCATGGATGATGAGAGCGGGACGTTGGATATATAATTAATGTGGGTGTATTAGCTATATATGTTAATCCTATATAGAGAGGTATAGATTGATAGATGTGGACGCGGGAAAGAGGGTGAGACCTCACTAGATATATCGATTGATCTGTTTGTGTGGAAAACTATGAAAGACCTAGCTATATACACACATACATAAAGGAACATCGATCGTTGCGCATGCACGCATGATAGATAAAGAATGCCCGATATGATGGAGAGGGGGATGTGTGTGGGTGTGTGCCTTCATGGGAGACCGAACTGAAGAAAAAGATTGCATGCGTGCGATGGATAATGCCGACTGGTAGTGTGTGTGCATGCATGCACGAGAGAAAGTTAGTGGTACAATTATAAAGAGAAGACTACTGTGTGGGTGTAAAAGAATGGGTGAGGTCATAATCAATGTAAAGTTGAATTCAAATATTTGAATAAGAGATTCTGATGTTTGAAACCCATGCATGCATGAATATAACGGAGATCTGCGTGGTGTGGTTTGGAAACGAGCATGTTGTAATGTATACACATTGAACAAGGTCAGACTGATTTGAATTTGAGATACCGATGGCAGACATCATTTGGCCACATCGCATCCGTGCATGGACACACTATTCTAATTGGAGATGATGGGCGGCTTTCGCATCACATATCTATATCTATACCCCTATATATATTATATATTTTTATATTGTGTGCGGGTAACTTTAACTTTGAAAGATGGTCATTGGATGAGGCGAATCCGATGGTCCAAAGATGGAAAATTTGAGCACTACTGGCCGTTGGATATCATCTAGATTCCACCAGATTTCGCCACATGTATAATCTAGAAGACTCCATGGTTGAACTTAAGCATAATGCACAAACATCAAAACACAAGCACTTCTTATTTGTTCTAGAATCTTCCTTATCAGAATTGCCCAAATGTTTTTCTACATGATTTGCCATGATTTGTTTTTACTTTATGTCTTACGACGCACAATTCCATGAACCTTAAAATAGATTAGCTTTCTTATAAAAACTAGATGATTTTGAATGAAATGAACTATATGAATTAAACAAACATCTACATCATGCATATATGACTCAAAGCTTGCATGCTATAATGTGGTATTTATTCATAATTTGGTTGCCAAATCTCATGCGTGCAATGCACGTGTACCTTTCTCTAGTCTAAATGGTATTTGTGTGTGTGTGTGTTGTGCGTGTTGAGGTGCAAATTGTCTTTTTTGGGTACACGTTAAGCTTGTTCTTCCGAAATTTCAAGCCATGCCTTGTTATGCCAAAAATTCAAGCTAGCGTCTCTGTCTATCGTGCTGCGAAACTCCCGCCTCTTCAACCCGCGCCTTGTTAGCCCAAAATATTTAAGATATATCTTTGTCTCGTTGTGCTCCGACAACTCCCTCCATCTCAACCCGCGCCTTGCTATTCCGAAATTACAACGCGCGTGAAAACTCCCACCTCCTGTGAAATCCCGACACACGAAATGCCCGTGGTACCCCTGAACCGAAAGAACCGCCTCAAATCGGTGGGGGTACTTTCGTAACTTACCCCACATTTCGGACAAGCGCGTCTCTAAGCCATGGTTCCCCACTACCATCCCATCCGCCCACCCATTCCTACACCGAGGCCGTGAAAACCCGCGATGAAACCCCACACCCTGCTCCGTCCGCCACCCAGCTGGAGCCTCTTCCCCGATGACGTCGTCCACAACAACACCTCAACGTCCCTCATCCACCGTACTGGATGAGGATCCGTCGTTGATCTCATCGTCCCACCGGTTCAGCCACCCCGCCCCGACGTTCTCCTCGTCTTTCGCGCCAGCTCCATTCCCACACTGCCGTCTTCACCTGCACCATCGAAAGAGCATCATCATCACCGTTTCCTCAGATGAAGCTGCGGCCTAATCGGCGCCACCAAAGAGGTTGTACACTAATCTCTGCATTTTCTTCTTGATTCGATCTCACGGTGCTACCGGCGCTCGGTCCCGAGCCGACACGGCGCAGCTCCATCCACGGCGGTGGCGCCGACCACTTCCTCCACGGCGTCGCTCCCTCGGCGGCGACGTCCACATCAGTAGGAGTGATACATCTCCGTCGTATCTATAATTTTTGATTGTTCCATGCCAATATTATTCAACTTTCATATACTTTTGGCAACTTTTTATACTATTTTTGGGACTAACATATTGATCCAGTGCCTAGTGCCAGTTCCTGGTTGTTGCATGTTTTTTGTTTCGCAGAATATCCATATCAAACGGAGTCCAAACGGGATAAAAATTGACGGGGATTTTTTTGGAATATATATGATTTTTGGGAAGAAAAATCCACGCGAGACGGTGCCCGAGGTGGCCACGAGGCAGGGGGCGCGCCCCTGACCCTCGTGGGCCACCCGTAAGGCGGTTGGTGCCCTTCTTTCGCCGCAAGAAAGCTAATTTCCAGATAGAGATCATGTCAACATTTCAGCCAATCGGAGTTACGGATCTCCGAGAATATAAAGAAACGGTGAAAGGGAAGAATCTGGGAACGCAAAAACAGAGAGAGATAGAGAGATAGATCCAATCTCGGAGGGGCTCTCGCCCCTCCCGTGCCATGGAGGCCATGGACCAGAGGGGAAACCCTTCTCCCATCTAGGGAGAAGGTCAAGGAAGAAGAAGAAGGAGGGGGGCTCTCTCCCCCTCGCTTCCGGTGGCACCGGAGTGCCACCGGGGGCCATCATCATCACCGCGATCTACACCAACACCTCGGCCATCTTCACCAACATCTCCATCACCTTCCCCCCTCTATCTACAGCGGTCCACTCTCCCGCAACCCGCTGTACCCTCTACTTGAACATGGTGCTTTATGCTTCATATTATTATCCAATGATGTGTTGCCATCCTATGATGTTTGAGTAGATTTTCATTGTCCTATCGGTGGTTGATGAATTGCTATGATTGATTTAATTTGCTTGTGGTTATGTTGCTGTCCTTTGGTGCCCATCATATGATTGCGCGCGTGGATCACACCCTAGGGTTAGTTGTATGTTGATAGGACTATGTATTGGAGGGAAAGAGTGACAGAAGCTTCAACCTAGCATAGAAATTGATGCATACGGGATTGAAGGGGGACCAATATATCTTAATGCTATGGTTGGGTTTTACCTTAATGAACATTAGTAGTTGCGGATGCTTGCTAATAGTTCCAATCATAAGTGCATATAATTCCAAGTCAGGGATGACATGCTAGCAGTGGCCTCTCCCACATAATACTTGCTATCGGTCTAGTAAAGTAGTCAATTGCTTAGGGGAAATTTCGCAACTCCTACCACCACTTTTCCACACTCGCTATATTTACTTTATTGTGTCTTTACTTAAACAGCCCCTACTTTTTATTTATGTACTCTTTATTATCTTGCAAACCTATCCAACAACACCTACAAAGTACTTCTAATTTCATACTTGTTCTAGGTAAAGCGAAAGTCAAGCGTGCGTAGAGTTGTATCGGTGGTTGTCGGTGTCAAAACCGGCGGATCTCGGGTAGGGGGTCCCGAACTGTGCGTCTAAGGCGGATGGTAACAGGAGGTAGGGGACACGATGTTTTACCCAGGTTAGGACCCTCTTGATGGAGGTAAAACCCTACGTCCTGCTTGATTAATATTGATGATATGGGTAGTACGAGAGTAGATCTACCACGAGATCAGAGAGGCTAAACCCTAGAAGCTAGCCTATGGTATGATTGTATGTTGTCCTACGGACTAAAACCCTCCGGTTTATATAGACAACGGAGAGGGTTAGGGTTACACAAGGTCGGTTACAAAGGAGGAGATATCCATATCCGTACTGCCTAGCTTGCCTTCCACGCCAAGTAGAGTCCCATCCGGACACGAGACAAAGTCTTCAATCTTGTATCTTCATAGTCTAACAGTCCGGCCAAAGGATATAGTCCGGCTGTCCGGAGACCCCCTAATCCAGGACTCCCTCAGTAGCCCCTGAACCAGGCTTCAATGACGATGAGTTCGACGCGTAGTATTGTTTTCGGCATTGCAAGGCGGGTTCCTCCTCCGAATACACCACAGAAGAATTTGAATACAAGGATAGTGTCCGACCCTACAAAATAAGTTCCACATACCACCGTAGAGAGAATAATATTTCCACAAATATAATCTACTGACTTGTTTTGGCAACATGACATTAAGCCAAGGCCCAGTGATTATTCGAACTATTTTTTTTCAACCAGCTCCACACATAACGCGAGGCGGTTTCTCGACATGTCTTATCAAAGCAGAGATCATGTTCCCCTAATTACGGGATTCTCATCAATACAGACGTGGGTAACCCAACCGTGTCTAGGACTCCTAGATTATAGGCAAGTCCCAAACGGCCAGGGAGAGGATGCTTGATATTCACCCTATTTATAAAGGGACAAGGCTTTTAATTTTTTTCCTCCCGTGCTCAATCGAATCCTTCCCCGCCTCGAGTTCTAACACCCAAAGCCCAGGTCAGGTGCTTCGGACCTTCAATCATGTCCGGATCCAGCCTTCAAGGCCGATGGATGCCCTCCTCCATTATGGAAGAGGATATCAAGAAGTTGAGGGAGGCCAGATACCTGACCGCCGAGGTTTCGCATCGGCTGCCTGCCCGAGGGAAGGTCGTACCTACTCCCAAACCCAACAAGAATGTTGTGTTCATCTCCCACTTCCTCCGAGGTCTAGGCCTCACTCTGGATCCCTTCTTTAGGGGTTTAATGTTCTATTACGGGCTAGATTTCCACGATCTAGCCCCGGACTCCTTTCTCCACATCTCGGCATTTATTGTCTTATGTTAGGCCTTCCTCCGCATTACCCCTCACTTCGGCTTGTGGCTCAAGACCTTTGACGTGAAGCCGAAGATGATCGAGGGGCAGCATGTAGCGTGCGGGGGCGCATTAATAAGCAAGATCGCTGGAGTTCCATGGCCAAAGGGTTCCTTTCTAGAGGTGTCCGGATTATGGCAACGGGAGTGGTTTTACATCACAACTCCCAGAAGTGCCAAGTGGGTGGCTGCCCCTGCTTTCCGCTCGGCCGCCCACCACAACTGATGTCATGGATTAGCAGAGGGCTGAGCTGGGGTCCAGCCAAGGACGTGCCTATATTGCAGAGCCGCATTCAAGATCTCTTCGAAGGAGATTTCAGTCTGGTTACAGTGATGCAAGTTATGCTGGTTCGTCGAGTCCAGCCTTGCAAACGCCGGCCCCTTCGCATGTGGGAGTTCAACCCAGAAGGACCGCGCACTATTCAGAATTTCCTCGGCCTGACGCATGAGATGTATACATCATTCTTCGTACCCCCAAATAGAGTGTCCAGATACTACCAAGGATGTGGGCCTGAGCAGCAACCGCACCGCCGACCAAGTAAGTAATCCACTAGCCAAACACACCGTCTTTTATTTATCATGACGTCATTCTGAGAAATCGCTCTTTGACCAGGACTGGCTAACAAAGGAGAAGATGATTCGGTGTTCGCCCCCCCTTCCCGAGGGTTTGGACAATCCGGTACTGGAAAAGATGCTCGAGCTAGCACCTTGCCCGGAGCCCTCAAAGGAAGATAAAGGGGGGGAATAATGAGGGCGAAAGCGGGTCTCTACCGCTACCTATTCCGACCGAGGGAACGAGCGCCTCCGTGAGGGAGGATAACCAAGGGGAGGAATCTGACATTCTCTCACCCCGGGGAAGGAAGATGACTACCTCTGAAGATTCGGAAACCAAGGTTTCCAAACGGGAGAAGAAATCTCCACCAGAGGGTCCTGCCTTGGAGGGTGCTCTTGCCGCACAAAGTCCGCATGGGGATCAGCCCTCTAACGAGCTGTAAGTAATCAAAAAGTACTTTAATAGTGAAGATATACTACCTTACCTCTGAGGAAAATAACCGAAGCATTTATCTTGCAGTTCGGATCTTAGCCCTTCTCAGCTGAGCTCGTCTTCGGGGGATCTTCTTCCAGAGATGATGGAGAGCGAAACGTCTTCCCCGGACTCCTCCACTCAAGACGCGGGCGACCTTGAAGTGTAGTCACGGAGGGCCTCTCCAGATCCGGTGAGGCCAGAAGATAATCCTATAGTCACCCGAAGTCCCCAGCGTCCGGCTCTTGAAGAGAGCAAACAAAAGAGTCCGACACCGTCTGGTATGCGGTCGAACGTACTGAGGGAGCTGTTGGAGCAAGCGGCCATCTCAGAAGAACACCATACGTTGATGAGTACGGTGATGGAAAGAATTTTGTCTGCCGAAAGCGGATTGCATGAAGCTTTTATGAGTCTACTGACGGGCTTTGAGGTACGTGAAATGATATACTTTTTGATAGTACCGCACATTTTGTAGGTGTGCCCTGTGTAGATAGTAGCCCCTGAGACTCTAGTTGTCGTCGACAACGGCGAACAGAGGATCGTAGTCCCAGGTAATAACCAAACCGCCTTTATGTGTAGGTGGCTGGAGCTCCGGTGGCTGGCCGGACTCATGAGATTGCCAAACTAAAGCGGCAACTGGATGCGGCGGATGCCGACATCGAGCTTGTTAATAAGCGGCTTGACGAGGCACAGGGTAAGTGATATTTTCGGGTGAATGTCACATAGTAAGAGCAGCGTAACGCCATTATCTTGAATATGTTGTGACTGCAGATGGAGCTGCCACCGTGGAGACCCTTCGGGCGGAACTTGCCCGAGCCAAGGAACAAGCAAGAATTAGTAATGCAGCCGCTTTAAAGGCGGCCGAAGAGTTAAGAGCCGAAAAGGCTGCACATTGCGAGAGCAAAGAAAAAATGGCCAAGATGGTTGTAAAGTTAAAAGACACTGCCGACCATTGCCAGTTCCTTGAAGAAGAGAACCGAGCGAAGGCGTCAGACCTCGAAAAGGCCACGATGGCGGCCAAGGACACCCGCTCTGCCATGAGAGCGAAGAAGGAGGAACTGCGTGAAGCCGGGGATATTGCGGCTGGGAAGCCCTTTATGCTACGGAGGAAGTTCGGAGATCCGCGGTATGCCCCTCTGGATCAACTGTGGAGTTCGGCAGACGCATATATGGACTTGGCGGCGAGCGCTGTCGATGCGGCCAAATACTTCCGAGATCAAACAGATCGTGAAGTGGACAAGCTGTTCTGGTCACAATTTAACGTTCCCGAGCGTCCGCTTCCATTGACTGATCAGCTAGCCGAATGGGTCGAACTCAATAGGTTGTCCGGACTCACCATGAGGTCTGTCGTGGATCAGCTATGGCCGGAAAAGCCGAAGCCGAACAACTATTTTAGCTTTGTGCAGCAGTTCCTTGGTGCGGTGCCTCGCATCAATGTGATGAAAAGGTCGGCGTGTATAGAAGGCTCGCGAATGGCCTTTGCCCGTGTCAAAGCATACTGGGCGGAGATGGATGCTGCCACTGTTGCGGCATAGGGTTCGGCCATAGGCCGAGTGGCTGCCGAGCACTATTTTGAAGAAGTTCTTGAGGGTGCTCGTTTGATAGAGGCCCAGTGCTCGAAGAATATTGTGTTTGAGTGACATGTATTCCCATTGTAAAAATAATGTTTATGAAATTTATTAAGGCTGTATTTATACTTTTGCCTGAAAGTAATATGATGCCTCCTGTGCGGCCGTTTATGTATATATGTATATAACCTGAAAGATTGCACTCGTCGGCTTCAACCCCCACACATATAATGCGGAGGTGTTCGTAGAAGACGCGTGTTAACACTTAATCCAACGTCTTGGTCTGATTAAGGAGGTGATAGCACAACGAACGAGGCAACCAGACTATAATGCTTTAACACTTTCACTTAGCCATAGGAGTTTGACAGTGGGGCTACTATATAGCCCCTGGTGGCTCCGCACTCTCCCGGATTCGGGGTGCGTACATGCCTGGCCGGGAAACGGCCCTTTGTTAAGGCGAAGGAATTATAACATTCCGATAGGTCATCGAGTGGTTGACCAGTCTCACGCTATATCATGACAGTCAGTTTTCGGCTTTCTTTACTGAGGTGCTCGTCCGGATGAACCGGGGCACAATCGCAGTAGTTCTCCTGGTGCCGCGTTAGCCGATAGAGCGGAACGTAAGGCAGCAAAACATAGGAGCCGGGCAAACCCAACATTTGACTAAAGACATGATTCGGAGCTGATGCATATAAGGCCAAACTCGCGACGCCGAACACTCCCTAAGGTATTCGGTCTTTATGGTATAAACCGGGCCTAAACAGTGCCCTTTGTAAGAAGCCCCTGGTGTCCACGTACGTGCATTATTCTGACGTGGCCACATGCCAAGACGTCAGCATCCTTCTCAATAGCACCGAGAATCCGAGGGATGTGTATCAACAAGAGACAGTAAGAAAGGTTTACGCAGGGTCTTAATCTAAAAAGAATCCTTGGAACGGGTCCCTGCTGCACGTATGCGCCTGTGTCTCCGTTGTGCCGTATTCTGGACGGGTGTAGCACGATGGTCATCTGTAAAAGAGAGGAATTTAGGTGAAAAGTTGTCGTGCAAAAAGGTAGGTTTAAAGAAACCATGTATAATTCAAGATGAGTAAAAATTGCCACTTGTCTGCGCGCGTTGAGCCCCTTGTAATTGTAATAGGGGTGTGGCCATCAAACCTGTATGAATTACATACAGCTGCGCCAAACTCGTCTAACCGTGTCTGTGGTCTTGATGACCTATCGAATGCTTTAGCCGGTGCGGCCGTTTTAGTGTGCGGCTGCCAAGGCAGCCGCACTATCTTCAGCGCGCAGGGCTCGCTCAATATTTCCATTTGCTGTAATGATGCTGCGTGGACCGGGCATATTAAGCGTGAGGGAAGCGTAATGAGGTATTGCATTAAAGCGAGCGAAAGCTTCGCATCCAAGTAGTGCTTGATAGCCACTTTGGAACAGAGCAATGTGGAAGGTTAAATTTTCGCTACGGAAGTTATCGGGGAAGCCGAATATAACCTCTAGTAGCAGGGAGCCCGTACAATGAGCCTGTACAATGAGCCCGTACCATGATCGGCGAATTTCTTCGTCATCCGCATCCCAATCCTACCAGACATAGTTCGGCCAGGACTCTCCTGACAAGGAGAGAGACTTTAATGAATTCACTATGTCGCCGAAGGGCGAGTGCTGAAAGATATCCGCGGAGGTAAACTCCATGATCGGCGCCCGACCGGATTCGATTGGAAGTATCCGACAGTTTAACAACACGACTCTCGTGAAGGGTAAGATCGATATTCGGCTCGATCGCCATTGGGGATGCGGCCTCTGTGGCGGGGTCTATCCACCCGTCCATGGGAGGTGCAACTGGCTCCGAATTAAGGGTCAGAGCGGCTGCCGGTGTGATTTCTTGAACACTGTCTGATGGCAGAGCTAAATCGTACTCATCGTGACCACGTGACGCACAAGGCAGAGGCTCGAATCTGTCGAAGATCAAGTCTCCGCGGATATCGGCCGTGTAGTTTAAGCTTCCAAACCTGACCTGGTGGCCAGGGACGTAACTTTCAATCTGTTCCAGATGGCCAAGCGAGTTGGCCCGCAGTGCGAAGCTGCCGAACACAAAGATCTGCCCGGGGAGAAAAGTCTCACCCTGGACTGCATCGCTATCGATGATAGAAGGAGCCATCAAGCCTAACGGCGACGACACAGAGGAACTCTCAATGAAAGCACCAATGTTGGTGTCAAAACCGGCAGATCTCGAGTAGGGGGTCCCGAACTGTGCGTCTAAGGCGGATGGTAACAGGAGGCAGGGGACACGATGTTTGACCCAGGTTTGGGCCCTCTTGATGGAGGTAAAACCCTACGTCCTGCTTGATTAATATTGATGATATGGGTAGTACAAGAGTAGATCTACCACGAGATCAGAGAGGCTAAACCCTAGAAGCTAGCCTATGGTATGATTGTATGTTGTCCTACGGACTAAAACCCTCCGGTTTATATAGACACCGGAGAGGGTTAGGGTTACACAAGGTCGGTTACAAAGGAGGAGATATCCATATCCGTACTGCCTAGCTTGCCTTCCACGCCAATTAGAGTCCCATCCGGACACGAGATGAAGTCTTCAATCTTGTATCTTCATAGTCTAACAGTCCGGCCAAAGGATATAGTCTGGCTGTCCGGAGACCCCCTAATCCAGGACTCCCTCAGTGGTTGATAGAACTTGAGGGAATATTTGTTCTACCTTTAGCTCCTCCTTGGGTTCGACACTCTTACTTATCGAAAACTGTTGCGATCCCCTGTACTTGTGGGTTATCAAGACCTTTTTCTAGCGCCGTTGCCAGGGAGCAATAGCGTGGGGTGAATATTCTCGTGTGTGCTTGTTTGCTTTATCACTAAGTAATTTTTATTTGCTGTTCTTAGTTGTTTTCTATCTTTAGTTATGGGTAGGAAACGCAAAATACCAAAAAAATTAGTTGTACCTACTAAACCAATGGTTGAAGAACCACTCAAAATCTATCACACCGCTGAATCTTATTACTTGGATCATCTTCGATCCCTATGTGCTCGTGCTGAAACCCCAACTAGCTTAGTTGAGAGCAAATCTTTAGATGAGCATGCTTGTTTTGTGCGACACCGAATATCTGAAAAAGGGAAACTTTTACTGGATCAAATTCATCGTTTGCAATGCTATGCTTGGAATTTATGTGAAATATATGATTTTACTTGTTGTTTTGAAAACCCTAAGAAACACCTTCTCTATCAATGTGAGTTTAGTGATAATGGAATCGTATCTTCGTATGCTAAGGGTGTTTATAATTACTATGATGTTCAACAAATTGAAGAATTTGTTGCTTTTAAGGGTGCTTACGAAATTGCTTCTTTGATTGAAAAGTATGATGCTACTCTTTACAAATCTGAAAAATTTGCCATACTTAAATATTGCTATGATAATTATGCTTCTAATACCTATGTTCAACAATATATTGAGGAATACTCCGCTGTCCAAGAAGAGACTAATATTTTGCAGGAGTCTATGGAAGAAGAAATTGATGAAACTGTGAGCTCATTGGATGAAAAAGATGAGGAGGAGAGCGAAGAACAAAAGGAGGAAGAGCGGATTAGCTACCCGTGTCCACCTTCTGATGAGAGTAACTCTTCAACTCAGACATTGTTTAATTTCCCTTCGTGCTCACCAGAGGATGATTGCTATGATGATTGTTATGATCCTGTTGATTCTTTTGGAATATCCCTTTTTGATGATGCTTGCTATGCTTGTGGCCAAGATGACAATATGAATTATGCTTATGGAGATGAACTTGCTATAGTTCCTTATGTTAAACATGAAATTGTTGCTATTGCATCCATGCATGATAGTCCTATTATCTTTTTGAATTCTCCCAATTACATTATATCGGAGAAGTTTGCACTTATTAAGGATTATATTGATGGGTTGCCTTTTACTATTGCACATGATGATTTTGATGAATATAATATGCATGTGCTTGCTGCTCCTACTTAAAATTATTATGAGAGAGGAACTATATCTCCACCTCTCTACGTTTCCAATATGATAAAATTCCAAGAAACTGTTTATACTACGCATTGGCCTTTACTTTGTGTGCATGAATTGTTCTTTTATGACATGCCGATGCATAGGAAGAGAGTTAGACTTCGTCATTACATGATATATGTTACCTTGTGCTCACCACTAAATTACAAATCATTGTCAATTAAAATTGGCTTTGATATACCTTGGGATCCGGGTGGATCCATTACTTGAGCACTATATGCCTAGCTTAATGGCTTTAAAGAAAGCGCTTCCAGGGAGACAACCCGGAAGTTTTAGAGAGTCATTTATTTCTGTTTAGTGCTTTTATATAGTTTAAAAAACAACGAAAATAAAGAGGGGAACCCAAAACTTTTTCAAAAAGGAAAGCGAAAGTGAGAAAGACAAGCATTGTTGAAGTGGGAGCTAGCCTTGAACTTTGTTCATGCTCACGAAAACTTTGTGAATCTTGATTACATAAACTTTTCAATAAAAATAATTATCCCCTTATACAATTCCATTGTATTATAAAAGTAATGTGCCAAGGTTTGTGAGGGAGTCCTGGATTAGGGGGTGTCCGGATAGCCGGACTATACCTTCGGCCGGACTCCTGGACTATGAAGATACAAGATTGAAGACTTCGTCCCGTGTCCGGAAGGGACTTTCCTTGGCGTGGAAGGCAAGCTTGGTGATACGGATATGTAGATCTCCTACCATTGTAACCGACTCTGTGTAACCCTAGCCCTCTCCGGTGTCTATATAAACCGGAGGGTTTTAGTCCGTAGGACGAACAACAATCATACCATAGGCTAGCTTCTAGGGTTTAGCCTCCTTGATCTCGTGGTAGATCTACTCTTGTACTACCCATATCATCAATATTAATCGAGCATGAGTAGGGTTTTACCTCCATCGAGAGGGCCCAAACATGGGTAAAAACATCGTGTCCCTTGTCTCCTATTACCATCCGCCTAGACGCATAGTTCGGGACCCCCTACCCGAGATCCACCGGTTTTGACACCGACATTGGTGCTTTCATTGAGAGTTCCTATGTGTCGTCACTTTTAGGCCCGATGGCTTCTCTGATCATCAACAGCGATGCGGTCCAGGGTGAGACCTTTCTCCCCGGACAGATCTTCGTATTCGGCGGCTTTGCACCACGGGCCAATTCGCTTGGTCATCTGGAGCAGATCGAAAGCTACGCCCCTGGCCATCAGGTCAGATTTGGAAGTTTGAGCTACACCGCTGACCTCCGCGGAGACTTGATCTTCGACGGATTCGAGCCGCAGCCGAGCGCGCCGCACTATCACGATGGGCATGATCTACCTCTGCCGCCGAACAGTGCCCTGGAGGCCGCACCCGCATCAGCTCCGACCCTTAATTCGGAGCCAACTGCACCAATCAAGGATCGAGCCGAACACCAACCCTATTCTCTGCGAAGCCCGTGACTCCAAGGAGCCGGACTCCTCTCCAGACTCCGAGCCCTCTGCACCCCTACCGATCAAACCCGATTGGGCGCCGATCATGGAGTTCACCGCCGCGGACATCTTTCAGCACTCGCCCTTCGACGATATTCTGAATTCACTAAAGTCTCTCTCTTTATTAGGAGAGCCCTGGTCGGACTATGGTCAGCAAGGTTGGGATGCGGATGATGAAGAAATTCAAAGCCCACCCACCACCCACTTCATAGCCACTGTCGATGATTTAACCGACATGCTCGACTTCGACTCCGAAGACATCGACGGTATGGACGCCAATGCAGGAGACGATCAAGAACCAGCGCCTATAGGGCACTGGAAAGCCACCTCGTCGTATGATATATACATGGTGGACACCCCAAAAGAAGGCAATGGCGATGGAACAGCGAAGGATGACCCCTCCAAGAAGCAGCCTAAGCGCTGGCGTCAGCGGCGCCGCTCTAAATCCCGCCAAAGCAAAACGGTGATTCCGGCACGGGAGATAATAACACCCCGGACAGTGCCGAAGACAACCACCTCCAGCAAGATTCAACACAGGAGGATGGAGAAGCCAGCCCTCATGAGAGAGCGGCAAACAGAGAGGTCGAGGATGATAATTATATGCCTCCCTCCGAAGACGAGGCAAGCCTCGATGAGGGAGTCCTGGATTAGGGGGTGTTCGGATAGCCGAACTATACCTTCAGCCGGACTCCTGGACTATGAAGATACAAGATTGAAGACTCCGTCCCGCGTCCGGAAGGGACTTTCCTTGGTGTGGAAGGCAAGCTTGGCGATACGGATGATCGGATCTCCTACCATTGTAACCGACTTTATGTAACCCTAACCCTCTCTGGTGTCTATATAAACCGGAGGGTTCTAGTCCGTAGGACAACATACACATCAACAATCATACCATAGGCTAGCTTCTAGGGTTTAGCCTCTCTGATCTCGTGGTAGATCAACTCTTGTAATACCCATATCATCAATATTAATCAAGCAGGACGTAAGGTTTTTACCTCCATCGAGAGGGCCCGAACCTGGGTAAAACTTCGTGTCCCCTGCCTCCTGTTACCATCCGGCCTAGACGCACAGCTCGGGACCCCCTACCCGAGATTCGCCGGTTTTGACACCGACATTGGTGCTTTCATTGAGAGTTCCTCTGTGTCGTCGCCATCAGGAAGGATGCCTCGCCTCGTCTTTAAAGACGGCACCGTTGCTAAGGGAGCTTTAGCTGTCGGCCAAACCCTCCGGCTAGGTGGTTTTCTTATGACCACCTGTTCGGCTTCTACGCCGACGATGACCTCTCGAGCCATCGAAAACAATCTTCATGTCAACTTGGAACTTGCCGAGAAGTTAAATCCAATAGAGCTTTCCTCCATAAACGAGCTCTTGGATCGCTTCGCCGCCCTGGGAGTCACTACGGATTACGACCAGATTGGGCCTAAAACCGATCTGAGAGAGATTAACTCTCCCCAAGCCACCCATCACGTTGTCGTGGTAGAGGGACAGTGCGGCGACCCTTCATCTATCCTAAGGACTCTCTACGTCCGGATTCCCGATCCCTCCAAGCCGGATGTCCGCGGAGGGGAGGATATCACTCAAGACCTGAACCTAGAATCAGGCGACGGACTGGATTCATTGGACGACATCCAGGAATCCAAACTTTCGAGTTCGCAAATTCCTCGGCCTCTGAGCCTCAGAAGGGGTAAGGCTTCGGATTCAATTCCACCCACCCACCCGAACATTAGCGATCTATCCCAAATCAGGCAAGAGCCCAAAGAAACAGTACATCATTACTGGGCCAGATTCCTCCTGGTTATGCACAGGATAAAGGGCTGCCGCGAGGAAGACGCAATTTCATCCTTCTGCAATAATTGCACGGACAAGGGAATACTCAACACCATAAGTCGCCATGATATTACACGCTTCGTTGACTTAGCGTCCATAGTACGAAAGTACTGTGCAATGGAAAGTGCCCGGAAAACCGAAACAAAATTTTGGGACAATCCGGCCCTTAATGCAAGCCTAGTCCGAAATAAAAGGGTGCATCATCGCCAGACACCCGGGTCAAACACCAAAAGGCAAAAACCCTCTACAGGGCATGGAACCGTACTGGAAGGATGGCTTAATGGACCCTGTAAAATTCATAGTACAGAGGACGCCACACCAACACACAGCCTTAGAGCATGTTGGATACTCCGGAAGGTGGCCAAAATTGGCAAAAACCTCCTAATCCCGGAGGCCATAGAAAGCCACCCCAGAGACACCAATACGGTATTAACAGTCTTCGAGACCTTAGCATCAAATAATATGCAAAAAAGGACACTCCGCAGCCTTGCCGAAGTCTACCAAGTAGCAACAATAAACCCATGGAGTGACACGGCCATTACCTTCAACGCCAGTGATGAATGATACGTCTCCAATGTATCTATAATTTTTGATTGCTCCATGCTACTTTATCTACTGTTTTAGGCAATATTGGGCTTTATTATCCACTTTTATATTACTTTTGGGACTAACCTATTAACCGGAGGCCCAGCCCAGATTTGTTGTTTTATGCCTATTTCAGTGTTTTGAGGAAAAGGAATATCAGACGGAGTCAAAATGGAAAGAAATCAACTGGAGAAGTTACTTTTGGAAGGAAACCCACCTGATGGACTTGGACCCCACGTCAGAAGATACGGGAGGTGCTCATGAGGGTGGGGGCGCGCCCTCCCCCCCTGGGCGCGCCCCTGCCTCGTGGGGCCCCCGTAGCTCCACCGACGTTCTCCCTCCACCCATATATACCTACGTACCCTAAAACTTCCAAAACAGAAGATAGATCGGGAGTTCCACCGCCGCAAGCCTCCAGAACCACGAAAAACCAATCGGGACCCCTTTCCGGTACCCTGCCGGAGGGGGGATCCATCTCCGGTGGCCATCTTCATCATCCCGGCGCTATCCATGACGAGGAGGGAGTAGTTCACCCTCGGGGCTGAGGGTATGTACCAGTAGCTATGTGTTTGATCTCTCTCTCTCTCTCGTGTTCTCTCTTGTGTTCCATCTATGGCACGATCTTGATGTATCCCGAGCTTTGATATTGTAGTTGGATCTTATGTTTCTTCTCCCCCTCTACTCTCTTGTGATGAATTGAGTTTCCCCTTTGAAGTTATCTTATCGGATTGAGTCTTTTATGAACACTTGATGTATGTCTTGCCGTGCTTATCTGTGGTGACAATGGGATATCACGTGCCACTTGATGTATGTTTTGGTGACCAACTTGCGGGTTCCGCCCATGAACCTATGCATAGGGGTTGGCACACGTTCTTGATTCTCCGGTAGAAACTTTGGGGCACTATTTGAAGTACTTTTATGTTGGTTGGATAAATCTGAGATTGTGTGATGCATATTGTATAATCATGCCCACGGATACTTGAGGTGACAATGGAGTATCTAGGTGACATTAGGGTTTTGGTTGATTTGTATCTTAAGGTGTTATTCTAGTAAAAACTCCAGGGTTGTTTGTGACACTTATAGGAATTGCCCAACGGATTGATTTGAAAGAATAACTTTGAGGTGGTTTCATACCCTACCATAATCTCTATGTTTGTTCTCCGCTATTAGTGGCTTCGGAGTGACTCTTTGTTGCATGTCGAGGGCTCGTTATATGATCTATCTATGTTATTATTGTTGAGAGAACTTGCACTAGTGAAAGTATGAACCCTAGGCCTTGTTTCCTATCGTTGCAATACTGTTTACGCTCACTTTTACCACTCGCTACCTTGCTGTTTTTATATTTTCAGTTTACAAAAACCTATATCTACTATCTATTTTGCACTTGTATCACCATCTCTTCGCCGAACTAGTGCACCTATACAATTTACCATTGTATTGGGTGTGTTGGGGACACAAGAGACTCTTTGTTATTTGGTTGCAGGGTTGCTTGAGAGAGACCATCTTCATCCTACGCCTCCTACGGATTGATAAACCTTAGGTCATCCACTTGAGGGAAATTTGCTACTGTCCAACAAACCTGTGCACTTGCAGGCCCAACAACGTCTACAAGAAGAAGGTTGCGTAGTAGACATCAATGAACCTAAATTCCGAACAGCCCGAGCACCAGCCGCATTGGTCCTCAGTCCAATAGTGGACGGCTTTCGTCTCACCAAGGTACTCATGGACGGCGGCAGCGGATTGAACCTCATCTATGAGGAAACTCTCCAAAAAATGGATATAGACTGGAACCGCATCACGCGAAGCAGCACAACCTTTAGAGGAATAATCCCCAGTCGGGAAGCGTGCTGTACAGGAAAAATCACACTAGATGTGGTGTTCGGCACGCCGGACAATTACAGGTCCGAAGAAGTCACGTTCCACGTGGCCCCGTTCAGCAGTGGTTATCACGCTTTGCTAGGGCGGGAAGCATTCACAATCTTCCAAGCAATACCCCATTACGGGTACATGAAGCTCAAGATGCCCGGGCCTAACGGGATCATCACTCTCGCTAGTGATCCGGATGTAACACTCCGCGCCGAAAACAAGACAGCCGCACTGGCCCTTGAGGCACTATCCGAAGCCCTAGCGGCCAAGGAACTGACGGCGCTGCACTCTACCATGAATAGGGACGACGTGGTACTCGACAAAAGATCCATGTCCACCTCCTTTAAACCAGCGGACGAAATAGTCAAATTCCAAGTCCATCCAATGGACCCCAACAAAACAGCTTCCATCGGGGCACAGTTAAACCCTGATGTCGACGCTGCATTGCGAGAGTTCCTACGGGAGAACTGGGACATTTTCGCCTGACATCCTTCAGACATGCCAGGAATCCCACGCAGGCTGGCCGAGCACAGCTTAAATATCCAAATAGGATTCAAATCTGTCAAACAGGCTCTTCGGTGTTTTTCCGAACCTAAGAGACAGGCTATGGGAGAGGAGCTAGCAAAGCTATTGGAGGCCGGATTCATTAGAGATATAAAACATCCGGACTGGCTAGAAAACCTGGTGATGGTACCAAAGAAGGACAAATCCTGGCGCCTGTGTGTCGATTTTAAAGACCTCAACAAGGCTTGCCCAAAGGATCCCTTCCCTCTCCCCCGCATCGATCAAATTATCGATGCCACCGCAGGACACGATTTGTTGTGTTTCCTTGACGCATATTCTGGCTACCATCAAATCAAGATGGCAGAATCAGACCAAGCCGCAACGGCATTTATCACACCATACGGGCCATTCTGCTTCAACACGATGCCCTTCGGGCTAAAAAACGCCGGCGCAACATATCAGCGCATGATTCAGACATGTCTGGCAAGCCAGATCGGTAAAACAGTGGAGGCATATGTAGATGATGTGGTCGTCAAAACAAGACATGTTGAATCTCTAGTAGACGACTTGAGGCTCACATTTGATAATCTCCAAACATACGACATCAAGCTCAACCCGGAAAAATGCGTTTTCGGCGTTCCAGCCGGAAAGCTCTTGGGCTTCATTGTATCCAATAGAGGAATTGAAGCAAATCCAGCCAAGATTCGAGCTCTGTCGCAATTGGATATCGCAAAGGACCTCAAACAAATACAAAAGTTAACCGGATGTGTGGCGGCTCTAAGCCGCTTTATCTCCCGCCTGGGAGAAAATGCCCTTCCCCTTTACCACCTCCTTCGGCGCACCGAACACTTCAAATGGACGGACGCAGCCACGGCCAGACTCGACGAAATAAAAGCCATACTGGCAACAAACCCAGTCCTGGCCGCGCCTAACACCGGCGAACCAATGCTATTGTACATCGCAGCAACACATCAGGTTGTAAGCGCAGTGCTTGTAGTCGAACGAGAAGCGAACGGACACAAATTCCCCCTTCAAAGGCCTGTCTATTATGTGTCCACTGTCCTCACTCCCTGCAAATCACGGTACCCGCATTATCAAAAGATTGCGTACGCGGTATTCATGGCATCCCGGAAGCTACGACACTACTTTCAAGAGTGTTCGATAACAGTGAAGAATGGTGTATATCCGGTGGTGCGATTCGGTGTGGTCCGCAGCCCCCAGAGTACGGAGTCGAGCTCCTCTACCCAGTGTGTGATAGACAGAAGCGTAATCGAGCTTGATGCCCAAGTTTTTGCACCAGAGTTTTACCTCATCGGCCGTAAAGTTCATGCCATTATCAGTGATGATGTTGTGGGGGACGCCGTAACGGTGTACAACCCCGGATATGAAGTCTATCACAGGCCCGGATTCAGCCGTCTTAACAGGCTTGGCTTCTATCCATTTGGTGAACTTATCCACCATGACGAGTAGGTATTTGTGCTTGTGGGTTCCGCCTTTAAGGGGTCCAACCATATAAAGCCCCCAGACCGCAAAGGGCCAAGTGATGGGGATAGTTTGGAGGGCGGTGGGTGGCATATGGCTTTGGTTTGCAAAGAGCTGGCAACCGGTGCATCGCTGGACTAAGTCCTGAGCGTCTGCCCGGGCCGTCGGCTAATAAAAACCTATACGGAAGGCCTTGCTTACCAGAGATCGGGCTGCAGCGTGATGACCGCCGAGTTCGGCATGGATTTCAGCTAGGAGATTCCGCCCCTCCTCTTCGGAGATGCACCTTTGAAGGACTCCGGTAGTGCTTTTCTTATAAAGCTCCCCCTCATGGACTCTGCAGGCTTTGGATCGCTGCACTATGCAGCGTGCCTCATTCTGGTCCTCGGGGAGCACCTGCCTAGTAAGGTAGGCGAGGAATGGTTCCGTCCATGGGGCAATGACGGCCATTATTACGTGGGCTGAAGGTGTTACTTCAATGGCAGAGCCACCGATTGTGTCAGAATGTTCAGAGTCGGGCGGTGCGGTTGGGTCTGGGCTATTATTGTTCGGCTCCCCTTCCCATGCCACGGATGGCTTAAAAAGCCTTTCCAAGAAGATGTTGGGGGACTACATCGCGTTTTGCGCCGATGCGTGCCAGGACATCTGCCGGCTGATTATTTTCCCGGGCTATATGGTGAAATTCAAGCCCCTCGAACCGAGCTGACATTTTTAGGACGGCGTTGCGGTAAGCTACCATTTTCGGATCCTTGGCATCGAAGTCTCTGTTTATTTGGGATATTGCAAGGTTCGATTCCCCGCGCACCTCTAGGCGTTGGATGCCCATGGATACTTCCATCCGGAGACCATGTAGAAGGGCCTCATATTCGGCTGTGTTGTTGGAGTCCGTGTATAGAATCTGTAGTACGTATTGAACTATGTCTCCTGTGGGGGACGTCAGAACGACACCAGCCCCCAGTCCGGCCAACATTTTGGAGCCGTCGAAATGCATGATCCAATTTGAATATGTGTCGTACTCTTTAGGGAGTTCGGCCTCCGTCCATTCTGCGACGAAATCGGCCAAAACTTGTGACTTGATGGCTCGTCGTGGCTTATAAGTTATGTCGAACGGGAGGAGCTCGATGGCCCATTTCGCAATCTGGCCTGTTTTGTCACGGTTGTTGATAATGTCGTTAAGTGGCACTTCCGAGGCTTGGTGTATGGCGCTGAGGCAGTTTTGCCTTGCGACATAATTCATGACTCACCTCGAGTGCGCATGTACGAAGAAAGAGAAGCTGAGCTCGATCGGCAGGACAGTTTGGACGCATTAGAGGAGGAGCGTGACGTGGCAAAAGCCCGTTCCGCATTTTATCAACAGCAGGCTCGAAGATACCAAAGCAGAGAAGTACGGGCCAAAAATTACAACGTTGGCGAATTAGTTCTACGCCTGCCGGACAAGAAAAAGGACAAACTCAAGCCCAAGTGGGAAGGTCCCTTCATCATCGACCAAGTCCTGACTGGTGGTGCGTACCGCCTGCGAAGTGCATCGGATAACCGACTCGAGCCGAACCCATGGAACGCAGCCCGCCTCCGAAGATTCTATGCCTAGCGCCGGATCCTGTGTTCGTCTCCTTACTCTGTCCATTTTTTATATATACCTTCTGTCTTACATTTCTCTCCTCCTCTCTCTCTTTCCCTCTTATAGCCTTTAGAGGCTCACAAAGTGACGCGCTATCCGCGCTCAGCAAACCCGGGGGCTTCTTTCAACAGAAGCTTATTTCTACGGGCTTCACGCCCAACACATGTGTCAAACTTCCGCATGTACCTTTTATTCACCACTATATGCATCGATATGACTTAAGTTTTGGCCAAGCTGGGTTGCCTGGCTCCTGTGCTTACCCCTACATTCTCGATTGTTCGGCTAGGTGGTAAAGGGAGCACCTCTGCGATTGTTACTGCCGGGTCAGCCTGACGTGTACCTCAGACTGGGTGAATCCAAAAGCTAGCGTTCTTAAGGGAATATTCGGTCGATGAACTAAAGACGATCTTTTTTATTTTTTCCACATGCCCCCAGATGTTTTTCCTGTGTTTCTCTTCGCAGCATGGACATGCACTTTAGGGCATGCTTCCCAGGGAAAGGAACCCCTAACGGAACTATTCTCCCTGGAAGATGTTTCTTACTAACCATGTAATATAACATAACTAGTCAGGCACTTGTCTGTTCACGCCATAATGACCCCTACGCCTGGTCTCCACGCATTCCCCGGTTCCTATATAACCGCATGGGAATTCAGACACACTCCGGACCGTCAGGTCCCGAGGCTGAAGCGAAAAGGTCAGCCATGACAAATGATCTACAATCCGGCTAGAAGGCATTATAAATGTCAATTAAATTACATAGTCATTTTGACTGATTGTACTCCTCTTCAATACCATCTAACAGGCTGTCTAATTTATAGTCCTACTAGGAATACTTTGCGGCCAACTCTACTTGGCCGTATACTAAGCTCACAGGGATCTCCTTCCCATCGGGCCCTACAGGACCAACCTCGGCCATATGGTTGGGGTCGGCCTGTGAATACCGCGTCTTCACCATGGCCCAGGCCTCCCTAGAGCCTTGATGGTAGGCTGATATCTTCCACAACTGGAAGCGCCGCCGTGCTCCCCTCAGCTTCTCCGCAAGCTCTCCAAGACCTTCGGGTGTGGAGACGGATGGCCACAGGACCTGGGCAACGCCTCGCATCGCCTGTCGAACTCGATCGAGCAATTGCAAGAGCTCGAGAAGGAGGTCACCCGAAGAACCGGGCATCTCCTCTGCAGGACGACCTGTTAACATACCTACGGATATTGCTCTGTTAATCGACGGCACCGCCGAACTTTCTTTTAAAAGGTTCGTTCAAGCACTTACTAAATATGCCGCGCCGAAGCCGCTGATTCTCCTTCACGGAGTCTGACAGCTGGGCACGAACATCTTTTAGCTCGACGCCCAGCCGGGTGTTGGCATCTTGGAGAACGTTCTTCTCCCCCATCACCTTTAACAGCACCCTCTCACCAGCCTTTAGTTGGCGTTCGAGGTGTTGCCTTTCCGGATTCAATCCGGCGCCATCTGCAATTTTATTTGTCAGATTCGCACCAAAGCCGTGCTTCGCCACATACTTATCTTTCAAAATGTATATTACCAGAGGGGGTCTCCTTAGGCTCCCCTGCCGCGGCTAGTGCGGCCTCCAGTTGGGCTTTACACTCTTCCAGCTCCTGGGTCAGTAGGGAATTCTTTTCTGTAAGAACCTGCATTTCAAATGATCCTTAAACCAGTTATTCTAACTGTTTTCAGTCTCGGGGGCTACTGCTACATATATATTTACCAAAATTTTCTGACCCGTATGTCTTTTACATATTGCTCCGTGGCTCTGGCTAGACCATTTTGAGCGGCACGGAGGTGCGCATCTCCCAAATTGAAGGCATCTAATGCCTCTTGGGAGAAGCAAGCGCCGCGAAGAATTTTCCGGCGACGCCTGTGGTTCATGGAACTTTCCACCTCTGAGTTGGTGGCAGATAACCCGTCCGCATCCTCCGTCGAAGGAACGTCTGGCACACGCCTTGCGTTCGCTTCTGCTCCCGGACCAGGCTTTGGAGCCTGGCTGGTGGAGGCGCGATTAGCAGCCTCTCTGGATATAGTCCGGCGAGGTCTCTTTGTCCTGAAAAGGGCACGAGTGTCAAATGTGCCTCGAAGGTATATCAACTGGGATAAAGGGGCGCGCCATACCTTCGCGCTGATGCCTCGGTCCGGACTGCACCTCTTTTCTGCCCATGGGGCCCTGCGGCCCCTGGTTGGTTTGTCGCCGCAGGTTCGGCCTTCTGCCTCAAAAACCTCCCCTGTAAAGTTCGGTTGCAAATAGGAAATTAAACACGCGTGGACGGACCCCTGTCCGGGGTACAGGGACTTTGGTCTCAGGTACCTGGGGTGTTCGGATTAGCCCTGGGTAATCGGCTGTAATGGCCACCAAGGCGTTGTCCTCGCTCAATTGATGGAACACTCCATCAATCAGCTCCACAGATATGTCCGGATCCTCTTGAGAGGCCGGGTCGAGAGACCGTCCTGAGTCCTCAGGTTGTGGAGGCGGGCTGCTTATGTCCTTAACGGCCCGGCGCAGTTCCTGCGTTGAAGTCATCAGACTAAGTATTTAACAATGGGAACACTAAACGGATGAGCAAGTAAATGCGACCACTTACCCAACTTGGGGCATTGTGCATAGAGAATCCACCCTGTGGGTTGACACGGAGAAATTCCTCCTCTTCTCCCTTGTACAAAGTGGACAAGATCTTTAATAGAGCGGCAACTGAATCTGGCCCTTTACAGCCATAGCGGGTGGCGTCGTCCTCCCTGTTGAAATCCCACATGGGGTGGCTTCTATACTGAAGCGGTTGCACCCCCCGCATGATGCATTCGGCCATAACTCCGATCATGGTTAGTCCGGAATGGGCCAACAATCTTATTCGGCCCATGAGATAAACGATGTCCCTGTCACTTTCCCTTTGAGGGCTCCATGGACGCCAGCTTAGGCGTTTCTTTAAAGGAGCACTATCAACTCTGGGAGGCCGATCCGGACAGGATCCGGCAGCGGGACGTCTTCTATATAGAACCATTCCGAGGGCCAGTCTTCGGACGCCTTCTTTGGGGTTCCGGACAGATATCCGGTCCCGATGATGTGCCATACTTTGGCTCCGCCCACTTGATACATTGACCCTTTCTTGGAACGGGGCACGAGGCAAAATAGCTCCTTCCACAGTCCGAAATGAGCTTCAATACCCAAGAACAGCTCACAGAGGGCTACAAAGCCCGCGATATGCAATACTGAGGCAGGCGTGAGATGATGTAGCTGGAGGCCGTAGAACTCCAGCAGCTCCCGTAGAAACGGGTGGATGGGAAATCCGAGCCCCCTTATTAAGTAAGGAACAAGGCACACCCGTTCTCCTTTGGATGAATTAGGGGCATTCTCTGCTTGCTCTCCGCCATTGTAGACGGCAAGACCGACTCGGACCGGGACCATATAGGCCGGGAGGAGAAATCCCTTGGTCTGAAGCGTCACTAGCTCGCTATGCAGAGTAGAACATCTCTCCCAATATCCAGGCTTAGGGCTAGAAGGGAGAGAGGAGGAGTTGCGGCGGCTGGCCATGGTGGAATGGACCTTTGTCGGATGCGCTCTGATGAACACTCGTGGAGGGGAGAAGGTGTGGATTGGATCTAAATCCTCGCCCCCTTAAAAAGGGGCAACTCATTTACACAGCTAGGGGTGTGAACGTAAAAACACTCAGAATTTTCATATTCGTTTGACACGTGGAAAACGACCATTATTGGGCGTAGAAGCCAAGGAGCGCAACATCTACAAGAAACCGGACTTTATTCAAATAGGTACACGGAATTTGGAGGAGAACCCGCCTTGCAATGCCGAAGACAATCTGCGCGCCGGACTCATCGTCATTGAAGCCTGGTTCGGGGGCTACTGAGGGAGTCCTGGATTAGGGGGTGTTCGGATAGCCGAACTATACCTTCAGCCAGACTCCTGGACTATGAAGATACAAGATTGAAGACTCCGTCCCGCGTCCGGAAGGGACTTTCCTTGGCGTGGAAGGCAAGCTTGGCGATACGGATGATTGGATCTCCTACCATTGTAACCGACTTTATGTAACCCTAACCCTCTCCGGTGTCTATATGAACTGGAGGGTTCTAGTCCGTAGGACAACATACACATCAACAATCATACCATAGGCTAGCTTCTAGGGTTTAGCCTCTCTGATCTCGTGGTAGATCAACTCTTGTAATACCCATATAATCAATATTAATCAAGCAGGACATAGGGTTTTACCTCCATCGAGAGGGCCCGAACCTGGGTAAAACTTCGTGTCCCCTGCCTCATGTTACCATCCGGCCTAGACGCACAGTTCGGGACCCCTACCCGAGATCCGCCAGTTTTGACACTGACACTCGACGACGACGAATTTGTCATGCTGGAGGATCCCGTCGAACAAGAGCGTTTCAAATGCAGGCTTATGGCCATGGCGAGCAGCCTCAAGAAAAAACAGCAACAACTTAGAGCTGATCAAGATTTGCTAGCCGACAGATGGACTGAAGTCCTTGTGGCCGAAGAGTATGAACTCGAACGCCCCTCCAAGAGCTACCCAAAGCGCAGGTTGCTACCCCGATTAGAGGAGGAAGCACCTAAACCTACATCACCAGCGCATGATGCGGCCGACCGGCCACCCCGTTGTAACGCCCTCGATGCGGCTATATCTCCCACGTGTCGAAGCACGACTTAGAGGTATAACCGCATTGAAAGCAATGTCGCAAGTGAGGTAATCTTCACACAACCCATGTAATACATAAGGGAAAGAGATACATAGTTGTCTTACAATCGCCACTTCACATAATTACATGAATAAAGCATTACAACATCCAAATACAATCAAGGTCCGACTATGGAACCAAAATAAAAGAAGAACCCCAAATGCGACAAGGTCCCCGATCGACCCCAACTGGGCTCCACTACTGATCAACTAGAACGAAACAACACAATGGACAAGATCTTCATCGAGCTCCTCCTGAGCTTGGTTGCGTCGTCTGCACAGACTCATCGGCACCTGCAAACTGGTTTTGGAAGTATCTGTGAGTCACGGGGACTCAACAATCTCGCACCCTCGCGATCAAGACTATTTAAGCTTATAGGAAGGGTAAAAGGTATGAGGTGGAGTTGCAGCAAGCGACTAGCATATATGGTGGCTAACCTATTCACAAAAGAGAGCGAGAAGAGAAGGCAAAGCACGATCGAGAAACTATGATCAAGAAGTGATCCTAGAACAACCTACGTCAAGCATAACTCCAACATCGTGTCCACTTCCCGGACTCCGCCAGAAAGAGACCATCACGGTTACACACGCGGTTGATGCATTTTAATTAAGGTCAACTTCAGGTTTTCTACAACCGGACATTAACAAATTCCCATTTGCCACATAACTGCGGGCATGGCTTTCGAAAGTTCAAATCCCTGCAGGGGTGTCCCAACTTAGCCCATCACAAGCTCTCACGGTCAACGAAGGATAAACCTTCTCCCGAGACATTCCGATCAGACTTAGCATCCCGGTTCTACAAGACATTTCGACAAAGACAAAACAAGTCCAGCAACACCGCCCGAATGTGCCGACAAATCCCGATAGGAGCTGCACATATCTCGTTCTCAGGGCACACTCAGATGAGACTAGCTACGAGTAAAACCAAACCTCAAGTTGCCCCGAGGTGGCCCCACAGGCAGCTCGGTTCGGACCAACACTCAGAGGAGCACTGGCCCGGGGGGGTTAAAATAAAGATGACCCTCGAGAGAGCGACTCCCAAGGGAAAAGTAGGTGGTGGTCAGGCAAATGGTAAAACCAAGGTTGGGCATTGATGGAGGAGTTTTATTCAAGGCAAACTGTCAAGGGGTTCCCATTATTACCCAACCGCGTAAGGAACGCAAAATCCGGGAACATAACACCGATATGACAGAAACTAGGGTGGCAAGAGTGGAAGAAAACACCAGGCATAAGGCCGAGCCTTCCACCCTTTACCAAGTATATAGATGCATTAAATTAACTAAGATATATTGTGATATCCCAACAAGTAAACATGTTCCAACAAGGAACAACATCTCCATGTTCCAACAAGGAACAAACTTCAATCTTCACCTGCAACTAACAACGCTATAAGAGGGGCTGAGCAAAGCGGTAACATAGCCAAACAACGGTTTGCTAGGACAAGGTGGGTTAGAGGCTTGGTTCAACAATATAGGGGGCATGATAAGCAAGTGGAAGGTATCGCGGCATAGGCATAGCAATAGAGCGAGCAACTAGCAAGCAAAGATAGAAGTGATTTCGAGGGTATGGTCATCTTGCCTGAGATCCCGCAAGGAAGAAGAACGAGTCCATGAAGAAGACAAACGGACGTAGTCGAACGGATCCTCACAAACACGACGTTACCGGATTACTGAGAAGAAGTACACCGGAAAGAAGCAAACAACATAGTAAACAACCAACACAACAACATGGCATGATGCACAACAAGTATGATGCATGTCCGGTTTAAAGAGGGCATGGCATGGCAAAGTGCAACAAACAACACTACATATTAAGTGGAGCTCAATATGCAACTCCGTTGCATATTGGCGAAACACCACATGACTTATTTAGTTCGATCTTGTTTATGTACCCAACAATATTAAATGTTGTTAAACATTGCAAGAGGGTGAAGCAAAGAAAACTACCTATCTAGTCAAGTTTAAATGAGGCCGGAAACAACAAACAACAATTCCGGTAAAATCCTCATATGCATATATTAGGTTTGGTACCGTTCTGCCCTAAACATAATTTTAGAGTTGTTAAACATGCTAGATGAGTGCATCATGTTAAACTAGGCATTTTTCCACCCCATTTACATATAAAGTTTATTAAAAACCGAGCTACGGTTATTTAGTTATGAATTAAATCATTTTAACATGACATAGGAGCAAATTTAAACAAGCAGCATTTTAAACATTTTAAACATAGATGAAAGTTTCATATTATGAAACTAGACAAAATTCTAAGTAACTTTCATATTAAGTTTGGTTAATTCCGATGCACGGCTAATTAGTTATTAAATGCATGAATGCTGAGGGTTTTTCTGCAAAACAGGCAAACTCTGGAAATTAGACAAATTCGCAGCGGGGAAAAAAAGACACCTCGGGCCGAATCTGTTGGCCCAACAACAGGAAAAAACAGAGGGGCTTCGGCGGGGTGGCCTCACCATGGGCTCGGCCCGGTCAGTGGAACAGGCCGGCAGATCTGGTGGCCCACGACGACGGCAAAACAGAGGAGGGCGCTGGGCCTGGAACGCGAAGAGGAAGCAGGGGAGCGACATGGTCAATGGGTGCGGCGAGGCGCTCGTCTCCCTCGCGTGAACGAAGCAGGCGGGAGCGACGCAGGGACTTGGCGCAAGGAGGCCCGGCAGCGGGCACCCGAGGTGGATCCGACGGGGTCTAGCTGTTGAGGGGCTAGGTGGCTCGGCGTGGCGGCGCTGCAGTTCGCGAGGCAAGTGCACAGGCGGAGCTGGAGGCCATGGCGGCAGCGACCGGAGCACCAACGGCGGCGAGGACGAAGCAGGGGAGTCCCGAGATTGCAGGTGATCCGGGCGGTGCAGGGGCTTGCGGCTCGGCATGGGGCTCACCCATCCATGGCGGCGGCGACCTGGTGGCTTCCTGTAGAGAGAGGCGAGAGGGAGTAGATGGTGAGGAGTGAGGACGGGGAAGAAGAGAAAGGAGGGAGCACGGGGAGCAGGGAGAGGGCAACGGCCTGGCGCTGACGCTGGTCTCCTGCGGTGCACGGGGAAGCCGATGCACGGAGCTTGGTGGCGAGGAAGATGCAGGGGGTGCGCGTGAGGTGCTCGTGTTCCATTCAGGATCGTGCCGAGGAGGGAGAGGAGGCACGGAGGCAGATCGGGAGGAGGGAGTGGCTGGTTGGTGGGTGGAGGAAAAACAAGGAGGGGGATCCCGAGGTGGATCTGGTCTGGCGGCGAGGTGGAGGGATTTTAGGGAGTTGGTCTAGGGTTTGTCCAAATAGACATGTGGGTGGACTATTTATATAGGGAAAGAAGAGAGTTTGGACCTTCTGATCGAAAACACACGGACGAGAATAAATAGTCTAGGGGGTCCAATAAATAAAACGATGATATTTTGTAGATGTTTGGGGATGTTCCGGACCCAGCGGTAATGACTGTCCGAGTCGGGTTCGGGACAATTTTCGGACGCGCGCGAGAGATTCGATGCACTGTGCAGAGAGGGTTTCGGGGCCTGGTGGTTGATAGCGGACTGACGAGAGAGCCTAGGTTAGGCCTGGCGGTAGGTAGTGAGCTGTGTAGACAGTCTCGAGCTGAGAGAAGAGAAGAGAGGAAGGCCCGGTGACTGTTTCCGGAGACCGAAAACGTCCGACGAAAAGACCGGCTAAAATGCCGCTATAGTTAACGGTTGGGCTATCAAACGGACTCCGAACGCGATGAAATTTGACAGGCGGTCTATCTACACTATAATAAGACCACACGTCAACTCTCATCCCATTCCGAGAACATTTACCGGCCACTTATAAAATAATATTTCGGACATGCCGCGGGCGCGTGCAAGTGTGTCTGGGCTCAGAACGGAGAACAGAAGAAACAGGGAGGCCGGGACGGATGCAAGTTTTGAAAAACATGATGATGCAATGCGGATGATGACATGACAGGATGCAACACGCAAGCAAATGACAAGCCAACAACAGCAAATAAGCGGAGGACACCCGGCACATCGGTCTCGGGGCGTCACAACACTCCACCACTACGAGAGGATCTCGTCCCGAGATCTAGAATGGCACCGGAGGGAAAACGGAAGAGGAAGAGAAGAGGTAAAACTAAGTTGCTTCTTTGACAAACAAGTGAGACCAAAGAACCTTGCAATAGTTAAGCCATTCCGAGAAAAGAATACACCGAAGATGAACGAAGTTGAAAACACTCCGTTAGGAAAGGATGCAACAAAGAAGAACAAGGTAGAACGCACTCCGGTAGGGAAGAGTAATAAGAAAGAACAAATTTCGACAGCACTCCGGTAGAAAAGAGATGCAATGGTTGATAAGGCGAAAAGAACTTGAGCAAAAGGGCACAACACTCCGATTAAAAGGATAAGCAAAGAAAAGATCATGATCTTCATAAATCAAGATGATGACTGAAAAGAGCAACATCACAAAGCCTCCGGAAGAAAGAATAGAAGATAGATAATTGAAATAGGAGAATGGAGAAGAAAATGTCAACTTCTGCCACAAAAGAGGTTGAAAAGGCATCTTTAGGAGAAGGGTTGAACGGAGTTGTTGGAACACCAACAACGAAAAGAATACGCTTGATATGGTCTTATGGAATACATCGCAAATTATGAGGTGACAACCTGCCACTCAGGGGAAAAGAATTGGATTGGTATGAACAAGGAGACGAGAAAGCTATTACACCGGGAGGATAGATGAAGAAATTGGATCATTTATAAGCACCATAATTAGCAAAAATCCTTAGGGAAAGTTTTAGGTGAAATATAACCCAAGATAATTCCAATGAAGAGATTGATGGATTTAAAATACCTCATTCTTAACAACGTGTGAATCATGAAACATGAACTCAAATTATCAAGAATGACATAATACCACCTCCAATGATACAGAAGAAAGAATTGCACTCCGGATAGCAAGATGAAGAAAAACTTGAGCTCCTCTGAAAAGAATCTTGATGAACACTTCGAGAAGGAATTAAATCCTTGATGAACCATCATGCAGAACCTTCATGAAGAATTCCGTTAAGCAAAAGAATGATCAAACGGAAGGAAAGAGAAGTCGAAAAACACAAGGTGAAACCTTGTAATGCTTTAGATGTTTCTCCGAGATGATATAATTGCGAGAGCTTGGAACTACGAAAAAGAAAGATGAGCTATTGAAACCAAGAATTTGGTGAGCCTCCGGAATAAGGAATTAATCACTTGGATGAACAAGAATAAGAATTATGTTATGCTTATCCTTCACCAATTAAATTGATGACAATCAACGGATTTGACATATTACTTATTCTTGTATAAAGGATTAAGATAGATATAGTGCAAACTTAAGAAGGTCTTCAACGAATCACTGGTAGGATTTGAAAGAACGAAAGAATTGATATGATAGCCAAGGAAGAGAGATCTTGAGCGAACCACCGTAAGCGTTGACAAAGAACGAAGTAAAGGGATGAATCACCGGGTAAGAATTTGCAAATGAACGAAGATACTTGAGAGAATTTAGATACAAGAGAACGAAGGGATCACGAACTGATTAGAGATCACTTGAAGGATGCACCGGTAAGATTGGAGAATGATAACTGACAACTGAGCATGAATAAACCTGAATTGATGGACTCCGGATAAGCAAACTGAGAAGACTCTTGAATTGCTCCGGATAGGTGAAAAGAATTTCCACAATCGCAAATAATTATGAGAGGATGGCAACAAGCTAGAATGGCGAATCTTGAAGAGAATGGAGCAAGATTTAAGGGAAACTCTTCTTCGGTCTTCAAAATCTGAGAATGACGACGAGAAACACCACCATGAATCGTTGAGACACTCCGGAATGATTAAAAGAGGAGAGGTTGAGCCAAAGATGAAAAAAAATTGGAAGATCTTGGAGAAAAACATATGACAGATGATGAGTCATTCTTACGTCAAACTTTAAAAGAATCTGAGGATAGCTCCGGGAAAATAAGAAGAGTCAGGTAAGATCCTGGGAAAAGATCTGTGGGTTAGGGCCCACTCAAAAGAAACACCATTGAAAAATTTAAAAGAGGGAATGCACCGGTTGAGTTAAATGGCTTGAATGAGATAACAACCTCGAAATAGATTGAACTGATCTTGAATGAAAAAAAATGAGCCTTCTGAGATATCTTGAGCACTCCGGGACAATAGAATAGCGAGAGGTGAACGATTAAGAATTGCACTGGCATGAGAAAGCATTGAAATACGGAAAAGAATATGATCAACACTGAAATCTTGAATTGAAACCACCGGAGAAGAAAGAGAACGAAGAATGATGAACTAGAAGCACACAACCCATGTAATACATAAGGGAAAGAGATACATAGTTGGCTTACAATCGCCACTTCACACAAATACATGAATAAAGCATTACATCATCCAGATACAATCAAGGTCCGACTACGGAACCAAAATAAAAGAAGACTACCCCAAATACTACACAGATCCCCAATCATCCCGACTGGGCTCCACTACTGATCAACTAGAACGAAGCAATACAAAGGACAAGATCTTCATCAAGCTCCTCCTTGAGCTTGGTTGCGTCACCTGCTCGGCAACATCGGCACCTGCAAACTGGTTTTGGAAGTATTTGTGAGTCATGGGGACTCAACAATCTCGCACCCTCACGATCAAGACTATTTAAGCTTATAGGAAGGGTAAAAGGTATGATGTGGAGCTGCAGCAATCGACTAGCATATATGGTGGCTAACATACGCAAATGAGAGCGAGAAGATAAGGCAAAGCACGGTCGAGAAAACTATGATCAAGAAGTGATCCTAGAATAAATTACGTCAAGCATAACTCCAACACCGTGTTCACTTCCTGGACCCCGCCGAGAAGAGATCATCACGGCTACACACGCGGTTGATGTATTTTAATTAAGATCAACTTCAGGTTTTCTACAACCGGACATTAACAAATTCCCATCTGCCCATAACCGCGGGCATGGCTTTCAAAAGTTCATAACGCTGCAGGGGTGTCCCAACTTAGCCCATCACAAGCTCTCACAGTCAACGAAGGATAAACCTTCTCCCGAGACATTCCGATCAGACTCGGCATCCCGGTTCTACAAGACAACTTCGACAAGTTAAAACAAATCCAGCAACACCGCCCGAATGTGCCGACAAATCCTGATAGGAGCTGCACATCTCTCGTTCTCAGGGCACACTCAGATGAGACTAGCTACGAGTAAAACCAAACCTCAAGTTGCCCCAAGGTGGGCCCGCAGGCAGCTCAGTCGGACCAACACTCAGAGGAGCACTGGTCCAGGGGGGTTTAAAATAAGATGACCCTTGAGTCCGCGGAACCCAAGGGAAAAAGAGGCTAGGTGGCGAATGGTAAAACCAATGTTGGGCATTACTGGAGGAGTTTTATTCAATGCGAACTGTCAAGGGGTTCCCATAATAGCCCAACCGCGTAAGGAACGCAAAATCCAGGAACATAACACCGATATGACGGAAACTAGGGCGGCAAGAGTGGAACAAAACACCAGGCATAAGGCCGAGCCTTCCACCCTTTACCAAGTATATAGATGCATTAATTAAATAAGAGATATTGTGATATCCCAACAAGTAAATATGTTCCAACAAGGAACAACATCTCCATGTTCCAACAAGGAACAAACTTCAATCTTCACCTGCAACTAACAACGCTATAAGAGGGGCTGAGCAAAGCAGTAACATAGCCAGACAACGGTTTGCTAGGACAAGGTGGGTTAGAGGCTTGGTTCACAATATGGGAGGCATGATAAGCAAGTGGTAGGTATAGCAGCATAGGCATAGCAAAAGAGCGAGCATCTAGCAAGAAAAGATAGAAGTGATTTCGAGGGCATGGTCATCTTGCCTGAGATCCCACAAGGAAGAAGAACGAGTCCATGAAGAAGACAAACGGACGTAGTCGAACAAATCCTCACCATACGACGTTACCGGATTACCGAGAAGAAGTACACCGGAAAAAGAAACAAACAACATAGTAAACAACCACCACATAAGCATGGCAAGATGCGCAAACAAGTATGATGCATGTCCGGTTTAATGAGGCATGGCATGGCTAAGTGCACAAGCAATACTACAAATTAAGTGGAGCTCAATATGCAACTCCGTTGCATAGTGACGAAACACCACATGACTTATTTAGTTCGATCTTGTTTATGTACCCAACAATATTAAATGTTGTTAAACATGACAAGAGGGTGAAGCAAAGTAAAACTACCTATCTAGTCAAGTTTAAATGAGGCCAGAAGCAACGAACAACAATTCCGGTAAATCCCCATATGCATATATTAGGTTTGGTAATGATCTGTCCTAAACACAATTTTAGAGTTGTTAAACATGCAAAGTGATGGCACCATGTCAAACTAGGCATTTTTCTACCCCATTTACATATAAAGTTTATTAAATTTGGAGTTACGGTTATTTAGTTATGAAATAAAGCATTTTAACATGACATAGGAGCAAATTTAATCAAACAGCATTTTAAACATTTCAAACATAGATGAAAGTTGGATATTATGAATCTAGACAAAATTCTAAGCAAGTTTCATATATAAAACATTTTAATCCGATGCACGGTTGTGAAGTTATTAAATGCATGAAGTGTAAGGGTGTTTCTGCAAAACTGGCAGAACCCTGGAAAATTAGGAAAATTGCTGGACGAAAAAAAACACGTAACGGGCTGGATCTGGAATAGAGCTGGGGAGTTGCTCACATTGGGCCTCGGCCCGTTCGGAGAGGAGACCGGCTGGTGGAGAGGCTGGGTCTCAATGTCTTGCTGGGCCGCGAAGAAGCACAAGTCGAGGCCGGCCAAGGCACTCGATCGGGATGCAGCGGCGGCTGGCACACTGGGCCTTGGTGCTCGGGGAAGGGTCAACGCGGTCGCATCGATCGACTGGAGGCAGAGGCGTTCTCCTCCCTGTTCGAGCATAGCAGAGGTGAGGCCTGACCAACGGCTGCGCAGCGGCAGGGACTTGGGCGGAGGACCGGGAGCATGGCGGGGAGGCGCAGGCCAGCTAGGCGACTGGATCCGGACGCAAGCAAGGCAGGGGAGGCATCTCCCACGGTGGTCATGGCGGCTAGCTGCAGCGAAGACAGAGAGAGCAGTCGAGAGAGACGTGAGCGAGAGAGCACGGAGGCAGACCGAAGGAAGGAGAGGAGGGGTCGGTGACTGGCGGTGGCGCTGGTCTCCTACGGTGCACGGGGAAGCCGATGCACGGAGCTTGGTGGCGAGGACGATGCAGGGGGTGCGCGCGAGGTGCTCGTGTTCCATTCGGGATCGTGCCGAGGAGGGAGAGGAGGCACGGAGGCAGATCGGGAGGAGGGAGTGGCTGGTTGGTGGGTGGAGGAAAAACAAGGAGGGGGATCCCGAGGTGGATCTGGTCTGGCGGCGGGGTGGAGGGATTTTAGGGAGTTGGTCTAGGGTTTGTCCAAATAGACATGTGGGTGGACTATTTATATAGGGAAAGAAGAGAGTTTGGACCTTCTGATCAAAAACACACGGACGAGAATAAATAGTCTAGGGGGTCCAATAAATAAAACGATGATATTTTGTAGATGTTTGGGGATGTTCCGGACCCAGCGGTAATGACTGTCCGAGTCGGGTTCGGGACAATTTTCGGACGCGCGCGAGAGATTCGATGCACTGTGCAGAGAGGGTTTCGGGGCCTGGTGGTTGATAGCGGACTGACGAGAGAGCCTAGGTTAGGCTTGGCGGTAGGTAGTGAGCTGTGTAGACAGTCTCGAGCTGAGAGAAGAGAAGAGAGGAAGGCCCGGCGACTGTTTCCGGAGACCGAAAACGTCCGACGAAAAGACCGGCTAAAATGCCGCTATAGTTAATGGTTGGGCTATCAAACGGACTCCGAACGCGATGAAATTTGACAGGCGGGCTATCTACACTATATAAGACCACACGTCAACTCTCATCCCATTCCGAGAACATTTACCGGCCACTTATAAAATAATATTTCGGACATGCCGCGGGCGCGTGCAAGTGTGTCTGGGCTCAGAACGGAGAACAGAAGAAACAGGGAGGCCGGGACGGATGCAAGTTTTGAAAAACATGATGATGCAATGCGGATGATGACATGACAGGATGCAACACGCAAGCAAATGACAAGCCAACAACAGCAAATAAGCGGAGGACACCCGGCACATCGGTCTCGGGGCGTCACAACACTCCACCACTACGAGAGGATCTCGTCCCGAGATCTAGAATGGCACCGGAGGGAAAACGGAAGAGGAAGAGAAGAGGTAAAACTAAGTTGCTTCTTTGACAAACAAGTGAGACCAAAGAACCTTGCAATAGTTAAGCCATTCCGAGAAAAGAATACACCGAAGATGAACGAAGTTGAAAACACTCCGTTAGGAAAGGATGCAACAAAGAAGAACAAGGTAGAACGCACTCCGGTAGGGAAGAGTAATAAGAAAGAACAAATTTCGACAGCACTCCGGTAGAAAAGAGATGCAATGGTTGATAAGGCGAAAAGAACTTGAGCAAAAGGGCACAACACTCCGATTAAAAGGATAAGCAAAGAAAAGATCATGATCTTCATAAATCAAGATGATGACTGAAAAGAGCAACATCACAAAGCCTCCGGAAGAAAGAATAGAAGATAGATAATTGAAATAGGAGAATGGAGAAGAAAATGTCAACTTCTGCCACAAAAGAGCTTGAAAAGGCATCTTTAGGAGAAGGGTTGAACGGAGTTGTTGGAACACCAACAATGAAAAGAATACGCTTGATATGGTCTTATGGAATACATCGCAAATTATGAGGTGACAACCTGCCACTCAGGGGAAAAGAATTGGATTGGTATGAACAAGGAGACGAGAAAGCTATTACACCGGGAGGATAGATGAAGAAATTGGATCATTTATAAGCACCATAATTAGCAAAAATCCTTAGGGAAAGTTTTAGGTGAAATATAACCCAAGATAATTCCAATGAAGAGATTGATGGATTTAAAATACCTCATTCTTAACAACGTGTGAATCATGAAACATGAACTCAAATTATCAAGAATGACATAATACCACCTCCAATGATACAGAAGAAAGAATTGCACTCCGGATAGCAAGATGAAGAAAAACTTGAGCTCCTCTGAAAAGAATCTTGATGAACACTTCGAGAAGGAATTAAATCCTTGATGAACCATCATGCAGAACCTTCATGAAGAATTCCGTTAAGCAAAAGAATGATCAAACGGAAGGAAAGAGAAGTCGAAAAACACAAGGTGAAACCTTGTAATGCTTTAGATGTTTCTCCGAGATGATATAATTGCGAGAGCTTGGAACTACGAAAAAGAAAGATGAGCTATTGAAACCAAGAATTTGGTGAGCCTCCGGAATAAGGAATTAATCACTTGGATGAACAAGAATAAGAATTATGTTATGCTTATTCCTTCACAATTAATTGATGACAAATTCAACGGATTTGACATATTACTTAATTCTTGTATAAAGGATTAAGATAGATATAGTGCAACTTAAGAAGGTCTTCAACGAATCACTGGTAGGATTTGAAGAACGAAAGAATTGATATGATAGCCAAGAAGAGAGATCTTGAACGAACCATCGTAAGCGTGACAAGAACGAAGTAAAGGGATGAATCACCGGGTAAGAAATTGGCAAATGAACGAAGATACTTGAGAGAATTTAGATACAAGAGAACGAAGGGATCACGAACTGATTAGAGATCACTTGAAGGATGCACCGGTAAGATTGGAGAATGATAACTGACACTGAGCAATGAATAAACCTGAATTGATGGACTCCGGATAAGCAAACTGAGAAGACTCTTGAATTGCTCCGGATAGGTGAAAAGAATTTCCACAATCGCAAATAATTATGAGAGGATGGCAACAAGCTAGAATTGCGAATCTTGAAGAGAATGGAGCAAGATTTAAGGGAAACTCTTCTTCGGTCTTCAAAATCTGAGAATGACGACGAGAAACACCACCATGAATCGTTGAGACACTCCGGAATGATTAAAAGAGGAGAGGTTGAGCCAAAGATGAAAAAAAATTGGAAGATCTTGGAGAAAAACATATGACAGATGATGAGTCATTCTTACGTCAAACTTTAAAAGAATCTGAGGATAGCTCCGGGAAAATAAGAAGAGTCAGGTAAGATCCTGGGAAAAGATCTGTGGGTAGGGCCCACTCAAAAGAAACACCATTGAAAAATTTAAAAGAGGGAATGCACCGGTTGAGTTAAATGGCTTGAATGAGATAACAACCTCGAAATAGATTGAACTGATCTTGAATGAAAAAAATGAGCCTTCTGAGATATCTTGAGCACTCGGGACAAATAGAATAGCGAGAGGTGAACGATTAAGAATTGCACTGGCATGAGAAAGCATTGAAATACGGAAAAGAATATGATCAACACTGAAAGCTTGAATTGAAACCACCGGAGAAGAAAGAGAAGGAAGAATGATGAACTAGAAGCACACAACCCATGTAATACATAAGGGAAAGAGATACATAGTTGGCTTACAATCGCCACTTCACACAAATACATGAATAAAGCATTACATCATCCAGATACAATCAAGGTCCGACTACGGAACCAAAATAAAAGAAGACTACCCCAAATACTACACAGATCCCCAATCATCCCGACTGGGCTCCACTACTGATCAACTAGAACGAAGCAATACAAAGGACAAGATCTTCATCGAGCTCCTCCTTGAGCTTGGTTGCGTCACTTGCTCGGCAATATTGGCACCTGCAAACTGGTTTTGGAAGTATCTGTGAGTCACGGGGACTCAGCAATCTCGCACCCTCGCGATCAAGACTATTTAAGCTTATAGGAAGGGTAAAAGGTATGACCGCGAGCACGGCTTTCTACAACCGGACATTAACAAATTCCCATCTGCCCATAACCGCGGGCACGGCTTTCGAAAGTTCATAACCCTGCAGGGGTGTCCCAACTTAGCCCATCACAAGCTCTCACGGTCAACGAAGGATAAACCTTCTCCCGAGACATTCTGATCAGACTCGGCATCCCGGTTCTACAAGACAACTTCGACAAGTTAAAATGAATCCAGCAACATTGCCCGAATGTGCCGACAAATCCCGATAGGAGCTGCACATCTCTCGTTCTCAGGGCACACTCAGATGAGACTAGCTACGAGTAAAACCAAACATCAAGTTGCCCCGAGGTGGCCCCGCAGGCAGGTCAGTCGGACCAACATTGAGAGGAGCACTGGCCCAGGGGGGTTTAAAATAAGATGACCCTTGAGTCTGCGGAACCCAAGGGAAAAAGAGGCTAGGTGGCGAATGGTAAAACCAATGTTGGGCATTGCTGGAGGAGTTTTATTCAAGGCGAGCTGTCAAGGGGTTCCCATAATAGCCCAACCGCGTAAGGAACGCAAAATCCGAAAACATAACACCGATATGACGGAAACTAGGGCGGCAAGAGTGGAACAAAACACCAGGCATAAGGACGAGCCTTCCACCCTTAACCAAGTATATAGATGCATTAATTAAATAAGAGATATTGTGATATCCCAACAAGTAAATATGTTCCAACAAGGAACACCATCTCCATGTTCCAACAAGGAACAAACTTCAATCTTCACCTGCAACTAACAACGCTATAAGAGGGGCTGAGCAAAGCGGTAACATAGCCAGACAACGGTTTCCTAGGACAAGGTGGGTTAGAGGCTTGGTTCACAATATGGGAGGCATGATAAGCAAGTGGTAGGTATCGCAACATAGGCATAGCAAAAGAGCGAGCATCTAGCAAGCAAAGATAGAAGTGATTTCGAGGGTATGGTCATCTTGCCTGCGATCCCGCAAGGAAGAAGAACGAGTCCATGAAGAAGACAAACGGACGTAGTCGAACGAATCCTCACCACACGACGTTACCGGATTACCGAGAAGAAGTACACCGGAAAAAGAAGCAAACAACATAGTAAACAACCACCACATAAGCATGGCAAGATGTGCAAACAAGTATGATGCATGTCCGGTTTAATGAGGCATGGCATGGCAAAGTGCACAAGCAATACTACAAATTAAGTGGAGCTCAATATGCAACTCCGTTGCATAGTGATGAAACACCACGTGACTTATTTAGTTCGATCTTGTTTATGTACCCAACAATATTAAATGTTGTTAAACATGACAAGAGGGTGAAGCAAAGTAAAACTACCTATCTAGTCAAGTTTAAATGATGCCGGAAGCAACGAACAACAATTCCGGTAAATCCCCATATGCATATATTAGGTTTGGTACTGATCTGTCCTAAACACAATTTTAGAGTTGTTAAACATGCAAAGTGATGCCACCATGTCAAACTAGGCATTTTTCTACCCATTTACATATAAAGTTTATTAAATTTGGAGTTACGGTTATTTAGTTATGAAATAAAGCATTTTAACATGACATAGGAGCAAATTTAATCAAACAGAATTTTAAACATTTCAAACATAGATGAAAGTTGGATATTATGAATCTAGACAAAATTCTAAGCAAGTTTCATATATAAAACATTTTAATCCGATGCACGGTTGTGAAGTTATTAAATGCATGAAGTGCAAGGGTGTTTCTGCAAAACTGGCAGAACCCTGGAAAATTAGGAAAATCACTGGACGAAAAAAACACGTAATGGGCTGGATCTGGAATAGAGCTGGGGAGCTGCTCACATTGGGCCTCGGCCCGTTCGGAGAGGAGACCGGCTGGTGGAGAGGTTGGGTCTCAATGTCTTGCTGGGCCGCGAAGAAGCACAAGTCGAGGCCGGCCCAGGCACTCGATCGGGATGCAGCGGCGGCTGGCACGCTGGGCCTTGGCGCTCGGGGAAGGGTCAACGCGGTCACATCAATCGACTGGAGGCAGAGGCGTTCTCCTCCCTGTTCGAGCATAGCAGAGGTGAGGCCTGACCAACAGCGGCGCAGCGGCAGGGACTTGGGTGGAGGACGGGGAGCATGGCGGGGAGGCGCAGGCCAGCTAGGCGACTGGATCCGGATGCAAGCAAGGCCGGGGAGGCATCTCCCACGGTGGTCATGGCGGCTAGCTGCAGCGAAGACAGAGAGAGCACTCGAGAGAGACGTGAGCGAGAGAGCACAGAGGCGGACCGAAGGAAGGAGAGGAGGGGTCGGTGACCTGCGGAGCTCCTACGGGGTCCACGCTGGAGGAGGCCCGCAGCGAGGCGGCAGGGTCGAGCAGGAGGAGGCTCCCGGGCGCTGGTCGCTGGGCGTCCTCGTCCGCGAAGCAGCGGGTCAACGCAGACGGCGGCTCACTCGTTTTCAGCGCGCACAGAGACGAGCGGGAGGATGCAGAAGTAGGGCACGACGACAGGGAACTTGGCGCACGGCGGAGCGACGGGAACGGGAGGCGGAGCTCACCGAGGATGAAGGGATCTGCTTGTTTCCGGGCCGGATCCGGCCAACGGGGCGTCGACGGAGCTCCGGCGAGGGTTGACCAAGGCGACGGCGACCTGCAGCTGATGAAAAACAGAGAGAGAGGGAGATCATGAGAGAGAGCCGGGGAGCACAAGGAAAAACAGAGGGGAGGAGGGAGAGGAGGCTGGATGGATCGGGGGGGGGAGCTGGTTGATCCGGTGAAGACAACAAGGGGGAATTTTTGGATCAGGGAGGATCCCGAGGGAGTGGCGGCGGCGCTAGGTAGGATGGGACAAGGTACCTGATTTTTAGGGTTGGACCTTGTGTATTTATATGGCAGGTGGATTAAGTTGGGGCTATCCGGTCCCTTCGATCTTAATCGGACGGTCGCGAATAACTATATTAGGAAGTCCAATTAACAAAACGGAGACGTTTTGTAAATGTTTGGGGATGATTCGGATCCAACGGTGACGACTGCCCGGGTCGGGTCCGGGGCAATTTCGGACGCGCACGTGAGGGGGGCTGCGGGCTGACGAGAGAGGTTAGGTTGGATCTGGCGGTAGGTAGTGGGCTGTGTAGACGGTCTCGAGCTGAGAGAAGAGAAGAGAGGGAGGCCCGGCGACTGTTTCCGGAGACCGAAAACGTCCGACGTTAGACCGACTATATCGCCGTTATATTTAATCGTTGGGCATCAAACGGACTCCGAATGTGATGAAACTTGACAGGCGGTCTATTGACAATAAAACAACACCGCATGCCAACTTTCAACCCAATCCGAGAACATTTTCCGGCCACTTATAAAATAATATTTCGGAGGTGCCGCGGGCGCGTGCAAGTGTGTGTGGGCTCAGAACGGACAACGGACGGAACTGGGGAACCCGAACGGATGCAAGTTTGAAAACATGATGATGCAATGCACATGATGACATGACAAGATGCAACACGCAAGTGAATGACATGGCAAAGATAGCGAATAACTGGAAGACACCTGACACATCGGTCTCGGGGCGTAATAAGACCGCCTGTCAAATTTCATCCCATTCCGAGAACATTTACCAGCCACTTATAAAATAATATTTCGGACATGCCGCGGGCGCGTGCAAGTGTGTCTGGGCTCAGAACGGACAACGGAAGAAATAGGGAGGCCGGGACGGATGCATGTTTTGAAAAACATGATGATGCAATGCGGATGATGACATGACAGGATGCAACACGCAAGAAAATGACAAGCCAACAACAGCAAATAAGCGGAGGACGCCTGGCACATCGGTCTCGGGGCATCACACCCGTGGCCGCGACAGAGAGGCCTCTCGGCCCTCCACTCAAGCCGCACCCCGGCGCCACTCAAAAAATACCAAGGCACGGGAAAATGCGCCAGACCTGCGAGATATATTGGAGGACAAGGCAAGGAAAACAAGATCGATCTACGGATCGCGTGGGCGCCCCACGACACGAGACGGTAATCGTCACTCCGCATACAGTCAATCCGGCCGGGCCGAACACAGTAGACAAAGCTCGTTTGAGATGCGTCGTGATATGGCCCAATACAGAGGCGCCGCACACCCACTATGCTTCACAGATGAAGTAATGGATCATCAAATCCCCGAGCGTTTCAAACCCGTGAACATCGAATCATACGATGGCACAGCAGATCCTCTGGTATGGATCGATGACTATCTCCTTCATAGCCACATGGCCCGCGGTGATGACCTACACGCCATGAAATACCTCCCACTCAAGCTTAAAGGACCAGCTCGACATTGGCTTAACAGCTTGCCAGCAGAATCAATTGGTTGTTTGGAGGACCTGGAAACCGCATTCCTCGACAATTTCCAGGGCACTTATGTGCGACCACCAGACGCCGATGACCTTAGCCACATAATTCAGCAGCCAGAGGAATCGGCCAGAAAATTCTGGACACGGTTCCTAACCAAGAAAAATCAAATCGTCGACTGTCCGGACGCAGAGGCCCTAGCAGCCTTCAAGCATAACATCCGCGACGAGTGGCTTGCACGGCACCTAGGACAGGAAAAGCCGAAATCTATGGCAGCCCTCACGACACTTATGACCCGCTTTTGCGCGGGAGAAGATAGCTGGCTAGCTCGTAGCAATAACATGACCAAGAGCCCTAGTAATTCGGATACCAAGGACAACAGTGGCAGGTCGCATCACAACAAGTAAAAGCGCTGCATTAACGGTGACAATGCCGAGGATACGACAGTTAATGCCGGATTCAGAGGCTCTAAACCCGGTCAGCGGAAAAAGCCATTCAAAAGAAATACTCCGGGCCCGTCCAGTTTGGACCGAATACTCGACCGCTCATGCCAGATACATGGCACCCCCGAAAAACCAACCAATCACACCAACAAGGATTGTTGGGTGTTCAAGCAGGCAGGCAAGTTAAATGCAGAAAGCAGAGACAAAGGGCTGCATAGCGATGACGAGGAGGAGCCCCGGCCGCCGAACAACAGTGGACAGAAAGGTTTTCCCCCACAAGTGCGGACGGTGAACATGATATACGCAACCCACGTCCCCAAGAGGGAGAAGAAGCGTGCGCTAAGGGACGTATACACGATGGAGCCAGTCGCCCCAAAGTTCAACCCATGGTCTTCTTGCCCGATCACTTTTGATCGAAGGGACCACCCCACTAGCATCCGTCATGGTGGATTCGCCGCATTGGTTCTAGACCCAATTATTGACGGATTTCACCTCACTAGAGTCCTTATGGACGGCGGCAGCAGCCTGAACCTGCTTTACCAGGATACAGTGCGTAAAATGGGCATCGATCCCTCGAGGATTAAACCCACTAAAATGACCTTTAAAGGCGTCATACCAAGTGTAGAGGCCAACTGTACAGGCTCAGTTACACTTGAAGTTGTCTTCGGATCTCCGGATAATTTCCGAAGCGAGGAGTTAATCTTCGACATAGTCCCGTTTCGCAGTGGCTATCACGCACTACTTGGGCGAACCACATTTGCCAAGTTCAATACGGTGCCGCACTACGCATACCTCAAGCTCAAAATGCCAGGCCCTCGAGGAGTCATCACGGTCAATGGAAACACCGAACGCTCTCTCCGAACGGAGGAGCATACGGCGGCTATCGCAGCGGAAGTAGAAAACAGCCT
This sequence comes from Triticum urartu, assembly GCF_003073215.2. Taxonomy (NCBI): domain Eukaryota; kingdom Viridiplantae; phylum Streptophyta; class Magnoliopsida; order Poales; family Poaceae; genus Triticum; species Triticum urartu. The sequence continues at coordinate 484,321,580 of NC_053024.1, forward strand.
CTCAAGGCAATTCTCCAGTCCGGCCATTGAACGTTTGGACACCGTCAAGCGCGCCCGGAGTAACCTACAACAAGACCGCCTGGCACGTTCCGAGCAAGCGTAGCAATGCGGCCCCAACCCCAGCCCTCGCGAACTTGCGAAACCAGTGTTGCGCGTACATAACTACGCCCTGGAAATACCATGGGCACAGGGGGAGGGGCACCATCATGGCATGCCCGAAACGCAGCTTAAACTGCACTAGGGGCTGCCGACTTCTTCATTTTCTCTTACTTTCAGGACTCCACTCTTCGGAAGGCCTGTCCGGCAGTACAATTGCCGCACAAATGATACAACAACCAGGGGAGCAGAAAGCTACGCCACACTATGGAACTCTAAGGTGGTCTCTATAACGAGCAATATACCTGTTTCACATACCATTCCGCAGCCCGCCCCTGGAAAGGACATGTTAAATAGTCCCATCTTTTGCTTATTGCACTATTTGTATCGTTCTGCTTTGATCGCAGCTTTTTTAAATAAACAATGCATAGCTTCCGTCTATTATTGCATTACTCTTTTTTACGAATATATGTTCATTAATGACATGTTGCACCCGTACACTTTGGTACGGCCAATACGCTAGGGGCTTAAGTACCCCACAATACGGTGTGAGAAGTCCGAACACTTTCACGAGTGCGGCACCCCGAACTTATAGCATTATATGCATCAGCTCCGAATCATGTCTTGGGTCAATAGTTGGGTTTGCCCAGCTCCTATGTTTTGGTACCTTACGTTCCGTTATATCGGCTAAGGTAGCACTAGGAGAACTACCGCGATTGTGCCCCAGTTGAGCTGGGCTAAGCACCTCAGTAGAGAAAGCTAAAACTGACCGTCATGATGAGGCGAGAGCTGGTCGTTGTTCGAGAGGTTTTCGAGTCCCTAAAGACTTATGCCGCTTAGAGCGAGGAGTCGGCTTTATCCGGCCTAGGCGTGGATAGTGCCCCGAACTCGGTCTTCCGAACACTAGGGGCTTTGCCGAAAGTTAAAATTATAGAATTCTATGGCTAAGTGAGAGTGTTCAAGCATTATAGTCCGATTGCCTTGTTCGTTGTGTTGAGCGCCTCCCTCGAAGGACCCGAGAATGTGAAAAAGAGCGCTCATGTTTATCCCGAACACCCCAGCACTCGTGGCATGGGGGCAGAAGCCGACGACTCGCCATCTCTCAAATTTGATAAACGGCCACACAGAAGGTAATATTTTAAATTCAAAAGCGTTGCTTAGCGCATATGAACAAGTTTTTGCATACAGGATCACAAATGTGAGTTTACTCAAAAATTACATCTTTGGAGCATTCATCCGCTATAAGGCGGGCACCCTTCAGGACGCCCTCATAATATGCTTCCAGACGCGATGCTCCTTGCCCAGCGGCGGCCCATCCTTCACCAGCTTCTCTGGATCCATCTTGCCCTAGTGCACTTTAGCACGGGCAAGCGCCCTACGGGCACCTTCGATGCAGACGAAGCGCTTGATTACTTCAAGCCGTGGACAGGCATCCACCAGCCGCCTCACCAGCCCAAAGTAGCTCCCAGGCAAAGCCTCTCCAGGCCAAAGCCGAACTATGAGGCCCTTTATCGCCTATTCGACCACCTTGTGGAGCTCGACCATTTGCTTCAGCTGGTCGCTCAAAGGCACGAGGTGTCCGGCCTCAGCATACTGAGACCAGAACACCTTCTCCGTCGAGCTCCCCTCCTTGGATCGGTAGTAGGCGGCGGCATCAGACGCACTGCGGGGCAATTCTGCGAATGCTCCTGGAGAGCTCCGGACTCAGGTAAGTAACAAGTAATTCAATTTCACGTGCTTGCTTTGCATAATGAATGCCTTACCCGCCACTATCTTCTTCATCGCTTCAATTTCTTGGAGGGCTTTCTGGGCTTCGGCCTTGGCAGACTTCGTGTTTTCGAGGGCTGCCGCAAGCTCGGACGCTTGCGTCTTTGAGTCAAGCTCCAAACTCTCGTGTTTTTTCACGAGAGCCTGGAGCTCTTTCTGCAACTCCTCCACCCGCGCCTCCTGCTTCCCTCTCTTTGTGCGCTCCGCGGCCGCTCTGTTTTCAGCCTCGGACAGCGCTTTATTAAGGGTTGCCACCTCGGTCATGGCCCCTATAATAGCACGTTGATCCTGTCATTTTTTGCAACCACATCTTCTCTATATACTTGCGCAAGGTATTACTTACCTTCCTTCTCCTCGAGTTGCCTCTTGGCATGTCCAAGCTCGTTCTCGGACCGCGCGAGGTTTTTCTTCAGCGTATCCACCTCCGCAATCAGTGTGGCGGAGGCCAGCAGTGAAGCCTGCATGCGCATATTGACTTGATTATGTTAGACTCCTGCGAATGTTATTAGATCCTCTATTCGGCTTTTCTTTCCGAACACCGAACAGAGCATCAGGGGCTACTGTCTATGCGGTAATATTTTTACATATTCTTTACTTAACTCAAAGCCTGTTAGAAGGCTGACACAGGCTTCAGTCAGTCCGCTCTTGGCAGACTGAACCTTCTGGATCACCGCACTCATAATAGTGCGGTGCTCCTCGTCGATGGAGGCGCCGTTAAGCACCTCCAGCAAATTGTCCGGTGCCTCCGGATGGACGAAGGTCACCGGCTCGATAGGCTTGCTCCTCTTGGAAGGAGGCTGCCTACCGGAGTCCGGAACCGTCGAAGGTTCCGGCGTGGTGTCCGGCTCAAGGCCGGACTTGGAGCCCTTGGGGGTTCTATCCCCTTTACGCCTGGAGTCTGGGAGGTCGCCTTGCGGCGCCTCCCGGATCACCTCCTCCTGGCTTGGAACCTATTGGGACGCCACCTCGGCGTCGTCCGTAGGGTGGGGGGAGGTAGCCGTCGGAAGCGAATTCACATCCGACGAATCCAGGGAGCCGCTCGACGACTCGTCGAGCCTGGCCTTGGGGAGACTGCATAGTCATATTCGGCGTAAGGAGGAGCTATGCAAGAAAGGAACACTATGAATTGCTCTAGTGTCCGAATACTTACGATCTCGCCAGGGGCTTGGACCTATGCGGCCACTCCTCTTCGCCGTCGTCGGCGTTGGTGGAGTAGTCCGAAGGAGGGGTCTTCCCCTTCTTGGACCCTTCAGCCTCCCCAGTTTGGGCGCCCTTCCTTTTCTTCCCTCTCCCTGCTGGAGGGGGAGAGGTCTCTTCTTCCTCCTCCTCGTCTTCATGGGAGGAGTGCGTCTTGGAGTCATCGGATGATGAATCCGGCACCTCCAGGCACCGGGCACTCTTTTGAGTCCCCGTGGCCTTCTTCTTGGCCTTCTTCTCCGGCACCACATAGGGTGCCGGAACCAACAGCTTCGCCAAGCGAGCGTCCGCTGGGCCTTCGGGCAAAGGAGCCGGACAGTTGATCTGTCTGGACGTCTCCTGCCAATCCTGTCAAAGGTAAGGGAGCTTAGATCCCGCATGGAGTAAAACTATGAAAAACTAATACCCTGTAAAAGGTAAAAAACAGCTTACCGCACTAGCGTGACGCTGCGAGCTGAATCCGCGATCCTCGGTAGCGGATGCAGGGGCCTCGGCGCCCTTGAAAAGCACCTTCCAGGCATCTTCGTACGTCGTGTCAAAGAGCCTGCGCAGAGTTCGGTGCTGCGCCGGGTCGAACTCCCACAGGTTGAAAGCCCGTTGTTGACACGGGAGGATCCGGCAGATGAGCATAACCTGGACTACGTTGACAAGTTTGAGCTTCTTGTCCACCAGGGTTTGGACGCATTTTTGGAGTCCGGTCAGCTCTCCTTTTTTACCCGACGAAAGGCCCATCTCTTTCCAGGAGGTGAGCCGCGTAGGGGGTCCGGATCGAAACTCGGGGGCTGCGACCCATTCAGGGTCGCGCGGCTCGGTGATGTAAAACCACCCCGATTGCCACCCCTTTAGGGACTCCACGAAGGAGCCCTCGAGCCATAGGACGTTGGGCATCTTGCCCACCATGGCGCCTCCGCACTCCGCCTAGGTGCCGTGCACCACCTTCGGCTTGACATTGAAAGTCTTGAGACATAGGCCGAAATGGGGGTGGATGCAGAGGAAAGACTCGCACACGACGATAAACACCGAGATGTTGAGGACAAAGTTTGGGGCCAGATCGTGGAAATCCAGGCCATAGTAGAACATGAGCCCCCGGACAAATGGGTGGAGAGGGAAGCCCAGTCCGCGAAGGAAATGGGGGAGGAACACCACCCTCTCATGGGGCCTAGGGGTGGGGATGAGCTGCCCCTCTTCGGGAAGCCGGTGCACAATGTCGTTAGACAAGTATCCGGCCTTCCTCAGTTTTTTGATGTGTCCCTCCATGATGGAGGAGACCATCCACTTGCCTCCCGCTCCGGACATGGCTGGAGAAGGTTGAGGTGGGGTGTGCGGACTTGGGCGCTGGAGCTCGAGTGCGCGGAAATGGATAGGCAAAGGAGGAAGAAGGCGTGGATGAAAAGGGGGATCCTTATCCCCTTATATGGGCAGATGCGACTATGCATCCCCACCAGCCTGGTAAAACTCGCTTATCTCCCAAGCGCCGTAATCAATGGCGCGGTTGGGTTACCCACGCCCGTATTGATGAGAATCCCGGAATAAGGGGACACGATCTCTGCTTTGACAAGACGTGCCAAGGAAACCGCCTCGCTAAACGCGCTGAGGTGGGACAGTAAAATGATTCGAATAAAGACTTGGCCGTGGTGTGATGTCACGCTACGGAATACGTCAGCAGATTAGATTTGTGTAAATATTATTTTCTCTATGGCAATATGTGGAAACTTATTTTGCAGAGACGGACACTACCTTTGTGTTCAAAATCTTCTATGAAGTACTTGGAGGAGGAACCCGCCTTGCAATGCCGAAGACAATCTGTGCGCCGGACTCGTCGTCATTGAAGCCTGGTTCAGGGGCTACTGAGGGAGTCATGGATTAGGGGGTGTCCGGATAGCCGGACTATACCTTCGGCCGGACTCCTGGACTATGAAGATACAAGATTGAAGACTTCATCCCGTGTCCGGAAGGGACTTTCCTTGGCGTGGACGGCAAGCTTGGCGATACGGATATGTAGATCTCCTACCATTGTGACCGACTCTGTGTAACCCTAACCCTCTCCGATCTCTATATAAACCGGAGGGTTTTAGTCCGTAGGACGAACAACAATCATACCATAGGCTAGCTTCTAGGGTTTAGCTTCCTTGATCTCGTGGTAGATCTACTCTTGTACTACCCATATCATCAATATTAATCGAGCAGGAGTAGGGTTTTACCTCCATCGAGAGGGCCCGAACCTGGGTAAAAACATCGTGTCCCTTGTCTCTTGTTACCATCCGCCTAGACGCACAGTTCGGGACCCCCTACCCGAGATCCGCCGGTTTTGACACCGACAGTTTGCCTTTAGGATGTTTACATTTGCTTGATGGTTTGTATGGTACAGGACAGAAACTTTGGCTGTAGTGCGTGATTTTACATTTTTTGCTGGAATGTCAAATGGTTCTGATTCTTTTTGCACTGTCTTCCTATACAAATTTTTTATTTTTCCTACTTTTGGTAGAATTTTTCAAGTATCAGAAGTATGGTGAATGTTCAGATTATTACAGACTATTCTGTTTTAGACAGATTCTGTTTTTGATGCATAGTTTGCTTATTTTGATGAAACTATCAATTTATATTAGTGGATTAAGCCATGAAAAAGTTATACTACAGTAGACACAATGCAAAAACAAAATATGAATTGGTTTGCTACAGTACTTAGAGTAGTAATTTGCTTTATTATACTAACGGATGTTAAGGAGTTTTCTGTTGAAGTTTTGTGTGGATGAAGTGTTCAATGATCGAGAAGGTCTCGATGTGAGAAGAAGGAAGAGAGGCAAGAGCTCAAGCTTGGGCATGCCCGAGGCACCCCAAGTAAATATTCAAGGAGACTCAAGCATCTAAGCTTGGGGATGCCCAGGAAGGCATCCCCTCTTTCTTCAACAAGTATCAGTATGTTTTCGGATTCGTTTCGTTCATGCGATATGTGCAATCTTGGAGCGTCTTTTGCATTTAGTTTTCATTTTCTTTTATGCACCATGCTGGTATGAGATAGTCCTTGGTTGATTTATAGAATGCTCTTTGCACTTCACTTATATCTTTTGAGTATGGCTTTATAGAATGCTTCATGTGCTTTACTTATATCATTTGAAGTTTGGATTGCCTGTCTCTCTTTACATAGAAAACCGTCATTTGTTGAATGCTCTTTTGCTTCACTTATATTTGTTAGAGCATGGGCATATCTTTTGTAGAAAGAATTAAACTCTCTTGCTTCACTTATATCTATTTAGAGAGATGACAGGAATTGGTCATTCACATGGTTAGTCATAAAATCCTACATAAAACTTGTAGATCACTGAATATGATGTGTTTGATTCCTTGCAATAGTTTTGCGATATAAAGATGGTGATATTAGAGTCATGCTAGTGGGTAGTTGTGGATTGTAGAAATACTTGTGTTGAGGTTTGTGATTCCCGTAGCATGCACGTATGGTGAACCGTTATGTAACGAAGTTGGAGCATGTGGTATTTATTGATTGTCTTCCTTGTGAGTGGCGGTCGGGGACGAGCGATGGTCTTTTCCTACCAATCTATCCCCTTAGGAGCATGCACGTAGTACTTTGTTTCGATGACTAATAGATTTTTGCAATAATTATGTGAGTTCTTTATGACTAATGTTGAGTCCATGGATTATACGCACTCTCACCCTTCCATCATTGCTAGCCTCTCTAGTACCGCGCAACTTTCGCTAGTACCATAAACCCACCATATACCTTCCTCAAAAAAACCACCATACCTACCTATCATGGCATTTCCATAGCCATTCTGAGATATATTGCCATGCAACTTCCATCATCATCATATACATGACTTGAGCATTCATTGTCATATTGCTTTGCATGATCGTAAGATAGCTAGCATGATGTTTTCATGGCTTGTCCGTTTTTTGATGTCATTGCTACGCTAGATCATTGCACATCCCGGTACACTGCCGGAGGCATTCATATAGAGTCATATCTTTGTTCTAGTATTGAGTTGTAATATCGAGTTGTAAGTAAATAAAAGTGTGATGATCATCATTATCAGAACATTGTCCCATGTGAGGTTATCAAAATAAAAGTGGCCAAAGAAGCCCCCCCAAAAGAGAGAGAGGCCAAAGAAGCCTACAAAAAATACAAAAAACAAAAACAACAACAAAAAATGAGAGAAAAAGAGAGAAGGGGCAATGTTACTATCCTTTTACCACACTTGTGCTTCAAAGTAGCACCATGTTTTTCATATAGAGAGTCTCTTGAGTTATCACTTTCATATACTAGTGGGAATTTTCATTATAGAACTTGGCTTGTATATTCCAACAATGGGCTTCCTCAAATGCCCTAGGTCTTCATGAGCAAGCAGGTTGGATGCACACCCACTTAGTTTTAGTTTGAGCTTTCATATACTTATAGCTCTAGTGCATCCGTTGCATGGAAATCCCTGCTCACTCACATTGATATCTATTGATGGGCATCTCCATAGCTCGTTGATACGCCTAGTTGATGTGAGACTATCTTCTCCTTTTTGTCTTCTCCACAACCACCATTCTATTCCACCTATAGTGCTATGTCCATGGCTCATGCTCATGTATTGCGTGAAAGTTGAAAAGGTTTGAGAACGTCAAAAGTACGAAACAATTGCTTGGCTTGTCATCGGGGTTGTGTATGATGTGAGTATTTTGTGTGGTGAAGATGGAGCATAGCTAGACTATATGATTTTGTAGGGATAACTTTCTTTGGCCTTGTTATTTTGAAAAGACATGATTGCTTTATTAGTGGGATTGAAGTATTATTGTTTTTATGTCAAATGATAGACTATTGCTTTGAATCACTCGTATCTTAATATTCATGCCATGATTAGATATGTGATCAAGATTATGCTAGGTAGCATTCCACATCAATTTTTTTATCATTTACCTAGTCAAGGACGAGCAGGAATTAAGGAGTTGCTGCTGCTTTAGCTCTCACTCGCACTGCTGCTCTACTCTTGCTCTCGGTCCCCTGCCTGGTCTGCTCTTGCTATTGCTCTTGCTCGCGCTGCTGCTCTCACTCTTACTCTTGATTGCAATGCTGCTCCGATTTAGCTACACTTCAGTTGACTGAATCGACTTTTGGGTCAGTCGATTTTCAGGGGGGGGGGGGGGGGCTCGCCGGGGTGAAGGAAGAACCAGCCGCAGCGGGGAGGGGGTTCGCCAGAGAGGTACCCCACTATCTATCTTAGGGTTCAGGATGGGGGCGGTGGTCGCCGGCGGTGGCGGGGCGTTGGCGGGGCGGTGGCGTGGGGATTGCCGGAGAAAAAGCTCGGCACGGGGGCCTAGAGGGATGGCCGGGGTGGCGGCGGACTGGCGGTGGGGAGTGGTTTTAGGGCGGGCGGGGCGGCGGGGGGCTGCTGTTTGGCCGGTGGTGGCTGGCGGCTCAGGGGGGTGGATGTTGAAGATGAACCGCATGCCCTTGATTTCGTATCCAACGGCTGCAAAATCGACTGACCAGAGATGAAAAAGTCAGTCGACCGACGTGTAGCCTCACCTTGCTAGTGCGTTCAGTTTCGACAGTTAAGTTCAGTTTCGGCAGTTAAGTTTAGTTTCGACAGTTAAATTCAGTTTCGACAGTTAAGTTCAGAGATGAGCGGCTGATGTATTTTACATCTAGGACTTTGTGGTTATGTATTTTACGTCATGTATTGGAGATGCTATTAGAATTCCACTCAGGTTAACGTTGTTCGTTGTCTCTCTTGTCATGCTTCAGCCTCGGCATCCTACAACTCACCGGAGCTGCTCCAACGACGAAACCCTCCATCACAGCGGAGCAATACCTCGGGCTCTATCTCCAGACGCCTAAGATCTTCTTCCCCTCCTCCGACAGCCAAGTCAGCCGGAGCATCCTCACCGGCCAACCCAATCACGCTGAGATCGACATGGCTTCGCCAAAGAGGTTGTACACTTGTTGCATCTCTTTTTTACTCTACATGTTATATATATTGTTCACTGAGCACTCGTAGTAACGGGAAATACAATTATTTTATCCTACTATATGACAAGCAGTGAGGTACCAGGCAACTTAGCTATCCGTGATGGACTCTCTTGATGCCATCATTATTTATCTCTGCGTGTTTGAGCTGTGCATTTGTCGATGGGCCTGGGAGTTGAGCTAGTATGGCAGTGGCCTGGGTCCAAAGTAATAGAAGTAGCACAAAAACATTTATTTAGTGTAGGATTTTCCTTGCTCAAGCCTGCCTACTAGAATCACCAGTGCTTGAAAGGAAAAGTGAATGAAAAACATCGGAATTGGAAAGTTTCCTATGGTACTACTTTTCATGAATTTGGTGCAAAGAAATGGAGCAAAGGAAAACTGTAGGATTTGTTCCTTTAGTGTCTCCTTGAAAGAAAAACCGTAGGAATTCTAATTTCCACTTCTCCTCCTTTTCATATTCCTATTCATCAAGCACAAGACTAAGAGATAGTAGCATAATAGCATTATAACCGTACATTTTCTTGTGGTTTGACTTAATCTCACCATGCTTTTTTGCATCATGTGATCTTCCAATTGTTGTGAATCAAACACCCAGATTGGCAGAAATCATGTGTTTTTAAATTCTCTGTTTTGCACGTGCATTCCTATCCTATTCCTGTGTATTTCCTATCCCTGCATTGTTAGAATCCTCAAATTCAAACAAGCCCTTACTCAATTACTTATGTTACAGATATGTGTCAAAAAAAAACCTTGTGTGGTTTGTCCTGCTCCTGCGGCGCTGTGTTCCACCCCAGCTCAGCTGCTCCAACAACGGAAGAGTTCACCACAGCAGGGATCCGCTCTCCAGACTGTCTTTCACTGCCTCAGATCTTCTTCCCCGCCGCTGGCAGCCACGACAACTGCATCACCATCATCAACTGAGCAGATGACCTTGAGGACTACACGGGTCCGCAAGAGAGGTCGCACTCTTCCGTGTCTACTTACGTTATGCATCGCTTAATATGATGACATGCTACATTATCGTCGTGTTCACCTATTAGACTCCGAGTCAGGTCCAAACTAATGCTGAAACTTGAGTTTTTAAATGGTTGTGGGGTACATATTGGGGCAACAATCAGTACTATCTATCTACTATCTGGTTAATCTCCGGAGTCTACTATGAGTTTCATGTTGGGTGCAAACAAACATTAAAGGAGCCATTATCTGTATTTTTAACTAAAGCTATTATGTTCCTGCTATCATTGGTTTTGGGCCTATCCACAGTTTTCTACCATCACTCTGGATTTGTGCATGCACTCCTTACATAATCTCACTATATTTTATTCCTATGCATGCCAGTCATTATACACAATGGAACTGATCATGTAGAGCAAAAGAGATGAGCCTTGCGTGGCAATAAAATTTCATGCAGACGTCGTTCCATGGTGGGTGCAAAGGCAACCCCCCCCTCCACCCATTTCGGATCATAATCAAGAGGAAGATAACTGTTCTGAGGGGGATTTAGAAGGAGAAGACCACTCCTATTTACCCCATGAGGTCTTCGCTCTAACTTGGCATGCTGATGTTGGTAATATCATGCATATGGTGCCTTGCATTGCTTACTGTATACATTAAAGATGTCATCTGCTTAGTTTAGACATGCTTTGTGTCAATGCCAACTGTTTAGTTTCTTTATCATATATGTGAATCATGCAATGCCATCTTGTCTAGCCAGGCATCATATATGTGAATTTTGCAATGCCACCCTGGTTAGCCAGTCATCTTATATGTGAATTATATCATGCCATCATTTTTTATTACATGTTAAATTTGTCAACAATTTTAGTACATTCAATTCCTCTTCCTGTGCATCAGCCATTCGGCACGGTCATGGAAAAATTTGGAGTGGAAACAAGGTCTTCAGAGCAGACAATGCTATCTGACGAAGCGCATGTCTTGCTGGTTACCGATAGCTCCTCAGAGGAGGACTCAGAGACAGATGACCAGCCATATTTCCCCCCGAGGTGCATGCCCTAACTTGGCAGGGTTATGTTGCTCATATCGTGCATATGGTATCTTGCATTGCTATGTCATTTGCTTAGTTTAGACATGCTTTGTGTGAATGGCACCTGTTTAGTGTCTAATTACCATATATGTGAATTATGCAATGTTATCTTGTTGCAAGGCATTATGTATGTGAATTATGCAATGCCATGCTATTTAGGCAAGCGTCATATATGTGAATTATATCATGCCGTCCTTTTTTGTATTTAGGCAAGCGACAATGTTTGTATATTCAACCGCTCTTCCTGTGCATCAGCCATTTGAATTGGTGATGGAGAAATCTGAAGTGAAAACAAGGTCTTCAGAGCAGACAATGCTACCTGTTGAAGCAGATATCTTGCTGGTTACAGATAGCTCTTCAGAGGAGGATTCAGAGGCAGATGACCAGTCCTATTATCCCCCTAGGGTGTATGCTCAAACTTGGCAGGGTTATATTACTCATATAATGCATATGTTGTATTGCAATGCTTAGTTTTTAAATCATATACACAATATTGAATGCCATCTCCTTAGTTGACACATCATATATGGGATTGCCCTCTGCTCACTTCCGTAGTATATAAATCATATATTTGAATTATGTCATGCCATGATGTTTACATAGATAGCATGTATCTGAATTATGGCATGCCAACCCATTTTCTAAATACATAATATAGTTATATCATCTCATCCTGTTTACATAGTCATCATATTTTAAATTATGTCATTCTATCCGTGAATTATATCTTGCCATCATGTTTCCATCGACGACATGTTTGTGATTTATGGCATGCCAACCACTTTAATAGACACATCGTATAGTTATATCATGTCATCCTGTTTACATAGTCATCATATTTTGAAGTATGTCATTCTATCCTGTTTAGTTAGCCACCATACATGTGAAATTGTGTCATGCTATCCTGTTTAATTAGCCATCATATATGTGAAATTATGTCCTACTATTCTATTTTCTTAGACAACATAAATGTGAATTATTTCATGCCTGTTTTCTTCCCTACTATCCATTGCACTTGTCTATCTTACAATGTCTGTACATTCAATTACTTTTCTTGTTTATCAGCTATTTCAATTGGAGGGAGTGATGGCAGTATCTGTGGGAGTAAAAACACAGTCTTCAGAAAAGATCGTCCTACCTGTCGATGCAGATAGAACCACGGTTGTACTTGCCCAAGAACCAGCCCCACCACACATAACCCACACTCATGCAGATTGTACCCCTACCCAGTTGGACAGAGAACCAGCTACACCCCTTCTAACCCCAACCCCAGCAGATAGACACCCAGTTCCCGTTGACACAACACCGTCTCCACCATAGAGCACCCAAACACGAGCAGTTAGTAAGGCAACTGCAGTGCCCAAATCACGAGGACCACCACTCCGAACCCGAAGTCAACGCTTAAAGTAGAAGAAGAATTGTTCTCAGGTCAGGTTCCGTAGCTATGTTTCATACTACTTTGCTCTTGCATCACTGTATTTACTGATACCAACTAATTTCAAATTTGAAGGTTGCAATTGAAACTCCAATGGCGCAACAGGTTGTAGGGGAACGTAGCAATAATTCAAAAAATTTCCTACGTGTCACCAAGATCAATCTATGGAGTCATCTAGCAACGAGGGAGGAGTGGATCTACATACCCTTGCAGATCGCGCGCGGAAGCGTTCAAGAGAACGGGGTTGATGGAGTCGTACTCGTCGTGATCCAAATCACCGATGATCCTAGCGCCGAACGGACGGCACCTCCGCGTTCAACACACGTATGGAGCAGCGACATCTCCTCCTTCTTGATCCAGCAAGGGGGGAGGAGAGGTTGATGGAGATCCAGCAGCACGACGGCGTGGTGGTGGAAGTAGCGGGATTCCAACAGGGCTTCGCCAAGCGCTGCGGGAGGAGGGAGATGTGTCATGGGAGGGAGAGGGAGGCGCCAGGGCTTAGGTTGATTGCCCTCCCTTTCCCCCACTATATATAGGTCCAAGGGAGAGGGGGAGGGTGCAGCCTTGCCCCTTCCTCCAAGGAAGGGTGCGGCCAAGGGGGGGAGGAGTCCATCCTCCCCAAGGCACCTCGGAGGTGCCTTCCCCCTTTAGGACTCTTCCTTTTCCCCTTCTCTTGGCACATGGGCCTCTTGGGGCTGGTTCCCTTGGCCCATATAGGCCAAGGCGCACCCCCTACAGCCCATGTGGCCCCCTGGGGCAGGTGGCCCCACCCGGTGGACCCCCGGGACCCTTCCGGTGGTCCCGGTACAATACCGGTGACCCCGAAACTTGTCCCGATGGCCGAAATAGCACTTCCTATATATAATTCTTTACCTCCGGACCATTCCGGAACTCCTCGTGACGTCCGGGATCTCATCCGGGACTCCGAACAACATTCGGGTTACCGCATACTAATATCTCTATAACCCTAGCGTCACCGAACCTTAAGTGTGTAGACCCTACGGGTTCGGGAGACATGCAGACATGACCGAGATGACTCTCCGGTCAATAACCAACAGCGGGATCTGGATACCCATGTTGGCTCCCACATGTTCCACGATGATCTCATCGAATGAACCACGATGTCAAGGACTTAATCAATCCCGTATACAATTCCCTTTGTCTAGCGGCATTGTACTTGCCTGAGATTCGATCGTCGGTATCCCGATACCTTGTTCAATCTCATTACCGGCAAGTCTCTTTACTCGTTCCGTAACACATCATCCCGTGATCAACTCCTTGATCACATTGTGCACATTATGATGATGTCCTACCGAGTGGGCCCAGAGATACCTCTCCGCCACACGGAGTGACAAATCCCACTCTCGATTCGTGCCAACCCAACAGACACTTTCGGAGATACTTGTAGTGTACCTTTATAGCCACCCAGTTACGTTGTGACGTTTGGCACACCCAAAGCACTCCTACGGTATCCGGGAGTTGCACAATCTCATGGTCTAAGGAAATGATACTTGACATTAGAAAAGCTTTAGCATACGAACTACACGATCTTGTGCTATGCTTAGGATTGGGTCTTGTCCATCACATCATTCTCCTAATGATGTGATCCCGTTATCAACGACATCCAATGTCCATGGTCAGGAAACCGTGACCATCTATTGATCAACGAGCTAGTCAACTAGAGGCTTACTAGGGACATGGTGTTGTCTATGTATCCACACATGTATCTGAGTTTCCTATCAATACAATTTTAGCATGGATAATAAACGATTATCATGAACAAGGAAATATAATAATAATCAATTTATTATTGCCTCTAGGGCATATTTCCCACTGTCTCCCACTTGCACTAGAGTCAATAATCTAGTTCACATCGTCATGTGATTAAGACTCACAGGTCACATCGCCATGTGACCAACATCCAAAGAGTTTACTAGTGTCACTAAACTAGTTCACATCATCATGTGATTAAGACTCAATGAGTTCTGGGTTTGATCATGTTTTGCTTGTGAGAGAGGTTTTAGTCAACGGGTCTGCAACATTCAGATCCGTATGTACTTCGCAAATTTCTTATGTCATCTTGTAGATGCAACTACTACGCTACATTTGGAGCTATTCCAAATAACTGTTCTACTATACGAATCCAGTTTACTACTCAGAATAATCTGGATTAGTGTCAAAGTTTGCATCGGCATAACCCTTTACGACGAACTCTTTTACCACCTCCATAATCGAGAAAATTCCTTAGTCCACTAGTTACTAAGGATAACTTTGACCGCTGTCCTGTGATCCATTCTTGGATCACTCTTGTACCCCTTGACTAACTCATGGCAAGGCACACTTCAGGTGCGGTACACAGCATAGCATACTGTAGAGAGCCTATGATAAAAGCATAGGGGATGACCTTCGTCCTTCCTCTTTCTTCTGCCGTGGTCGAGCTTTAAGTCTTAACTTCATACCTTACAACTCAGGCAAGAACTCCTTTGACTGATCCATCTTGAACACCTTCAAGATCATGTCAAGGTATGTGCTCATTTGAAAGTACCATTAAGCATTTTGATCTATCCTTATAGATCTTGCTGCTCAATGTTCAAGTAGCTTAATCCAGGCTTTCCATTGAAAAACACTTTCCAAATAACCCTATATGCTTTCCAGAAATTCTACGTCATTTCTGATCAACAATATGTCAACAACATATATTTATCAGAAATTCTATAGTGCTCCCACTCACTTCTTCGGAAATACAAGTTTCTCATAAACTTTGTATAAACCCAAAATCTTTGATCATCATCAAAGCATACATTCCAACTCCGAGATGCTTACTCCAGTCCCTAGAAGGATTGCTGGAGCTTTGCATACTCATTAGCATCTTTCAGGATTGACAAAACCTTCCGGTTGTATCACATACAACCTTTCCTCAAGAAAATCGTCGAGGAAACAATGTTTTGACATCCTATCTGCAAGATTTCATAAATAATGCAGTAATCGCTAATATAATTCCAACAGACTCTTAGCATCGCTACGAGTGAGAAAGTCTCATCGTAGTCAACTCTTTGAACTTATCGGAAAACATCTTAATGACAAGTCAAGCTTTCTTAATGGTGACATTTACCATCATTGTCCGTCTTCCTTTTTAAAATCCACCTGTACTCAATAGCCTTACGACCATCGAGCCGTTCTGCCAAAGTCTACACTTTGTTTTCATACATGGATCCTCTCTCGGATTTTATGGCCTCGAGCCATTTATCGGAATCCGGGCCCACCATCGCTTCTCCATAGCTCGTAGGTTCATTGTTGTCTAGCAACATGACTTCCAAGACAGGATTACGTACCACTCTAAAGTAGTACGCATCCTTGTCATCCTATGAGGTTTGGTAGTGACTTGATCTAAAGTTTCATGATCACTATCATAAGCTTCCACTTCAATTGGTGTAGGTGCCACAGGAACAACTCCCTGTGCCCTGCCACACGCTAGTTGAAGAGACGGTTCAATAACCTCATCAAGTCTCCACCATCCTCCCACTCAATTCTTTTGAGAGAAACTTTTCCTCGAGAAAGGACCCGATTCTAGAAACAATCCCTTATTGCTTTCGGATCTGAGACAGGAGGTATACCCAACTGTTTTGGGTGTCCTATGAAGATGCATTTATCCGCTTTGGGTTCGAGCTTATCAGCCTGAAACTTTTCACATAAGCGTCGCAGCCCCAAACTTTTAAGAAATGGCAGCTTAGGTTTCTCTAAACCATAGTTCATACGGTGTCATCTCATCGGAATTACGTGGTGCCCTATTTAAAGTGAATGTGGTTGTCTCTAATGCCTAACCCATAAACTATCGTGGTAATTCGATAAGAGACATCATGGTATGCATCATATCCAATAGGGTGCAGTTATGATGTTCGGACATACCATCACACTATGGTGTTCCAGGCTGTATTAGTTGTGAAACAATTTCCACAATGTCTTAATTTTGTGCCAAACTCGTAATTCAGATATTCATCTCTATGATCATATCATAGATATCTTATCCTCTTGTCACGACAATCTTTCAACTTCACCCTGAAATTACTTGAACCTTTCAATAATTTAGACTCGTGATTCATCAAGTAAATCTACTCAAGTCATCTGTGAAGTAAGAACATAACGATATCCACTACATGCCTCAGCACTCATTGGACTGCACACATCAAAAATGTATTACTTCCAACAAGTTGCTTTCTAGTTCCATTTACTGAAAATGAGGCTTTCAGTCATCTTGCCCATGTGGTATGATTTGCATGTCCCAAGTGATTCAAAATCAAGTGAGTCCAAACGATCCATCTGCATGGAGTTTCTTCATGCATATACACCAATAGACATGGTTCGCATGTCTCAAACCTTTCAAAAACGAGTGAGCCCAAAGATCCATCAACATGGAGCTTCTTCATGCGTTTTATACCGATATGACTTACGTGGCAGTGCCACAAGTAGGTGGTACTATCATTACTATCTTTTGGCATGAACATGTGTATCACTACGATCGAGATTCAATAAACCATTCATTTTAGGTGTAAGACCATTGAGGGTATTATTCAAATAAACAGAGTAACCATTATTCTCCTTAAATGAATAACCGTATCACGATAGACATAATCCAATCATGTCTATGCTCAACGCAAACACCAAATAACAATTACTTAGGTTTTAATACCAATCTCGATGGTAGAGGGAACGTGCGATGCTTGATCATATCAACCTTGGAAACACTTCCAACACATATCGTCAGCTCACCTTTAGCTAGTCCCCGTTTATTCCGTAGCTTTTATTTCGAGTTACTAACACTTAGCAACCGAACCGGTATCTAATACCCTGGTGCTACTAGGAGTACTAGTAAAGTACACATTAACACAATGTATATCCAATATACTTCTATCGACCTTGCCAGCCTTCTCATCTACCAAGTATCTAGGGTAATTCTGCTCCAGTGGCTGTTCCCCTTATTACAGAAGCACTCAGTCTCGGGTTTGGGTTCAACCTTGGGTTTCTTCACTAGAGCAGCAGCTGAATTGCCGTTTCATGAAGTATCCCTTTGTTCCCTTGCCCTTCTTGAAACTAGTGGTTTCACCAACCATCAACAATTGATGCTCCTTCTTGATTTCTACTTTCGCGGTGTCAAACATCGCAAATATCTCAAGGATCATCATATATGTCCCTGATATATCATAGTTCATCACGAAGCTCTAGCAGCTTGGTGGTAATGACTTCGGAGAACCATCACTATTTCATCTGGAAGATCAACTCCCACTCGATTCAAGCGATTGTTGTACTCAGACAATCTGAGCACAAGCACAACAATTGAGCTTTTCTCCTTAGTTTGCAGGCTAAGAAAATCGTCGGAGGTTTTATACCTCTTGACGTGGGCACGAGCCTGAAATCCCAATTTCAGCCCTCGAACCATCTCATATGTTTCGCGATGTTTCAAAAACGTCTTCGGTGCCTCAACTCTAAACCGTTTAACTGAACTATCACGTAGTTATCAAAATGTGTATGTCAGATGTTCGCAACATCCACAGACGACGTTCGAGGTTCAGCACACTGAGCGGTGCATTAAGGACATAAACCTTCTATGAAGAAATGAGGACAATCCTCAGTTTATGGACCTAGTCCGCAAAATTACTACTATCAACTTTCAACTAAATTTTCTCTAGGAACATATCTAAACAGTAGAACTGAAGCGCGAGCTACGACATAATTTGCGAAGACCTTTTGACTATGTTCAGGATAAGTAAGTTCATCTTATGAACTCCCACTCAGATAGACATCCCTCTAGTCATCTAAGTGATTACATGATCCGAGTCAACTAGGCCGTGTCCGATCATCACGTGAGACGGACTAGTCATCATCGGTGAACATCTTCATGTTGATCGTATCTACCATACGACTCATGCTCGACCTTTCGGTCTCTTGTGTTCCGAGGCCATGTCTGTACACATGCTAGGCTCGTCAAGTCAACCTAAGTGTTTTGCGTGTGTAAATCTGTCTTACACTCGTTGTATGTGAACGTTAGAATCTATCACACCCGATCATCACGTGGTGCTTCGAAACAACGAACTGTCGCAACGGTGCACAGTTAGGGGGAACACTATCTTGAAATTATTATGAGGGATCATCTTATTTACTACCGTCGTTCTAAGTAAACAAGATGTATAAACATGATAAATATCACATGCAATCAAATAGTGACATGATATGGCCAATATCATATTGCTCCTTTTGATCTCCATCTTCGGGGCTCCATGATCATCATCGTCACCGGCATGACACCATGATCTCCATCATCATGATCTCCATCATCATGATCTCCATCATCGTGTCTTCATGAAGTTGTCTCGCCAACTATTACTTCTACTACTATAGCTAACGGTTAGCAATAAAGTAAAGTAATTACATGACGTTTATGTTGACACGCAGGTCATAAATAAATTAAGACAACTCCTATGGCTCCTGCCGGTTGTCATACTCATCGACATGCAAGTCGTGATTCCTATTACAAGAACATGATCATCTCATACATCACATATATCATTCATCACATCCTTTGGCCATATCACATCACATAGCATACCCTGCAAAAACAAGTTAGACGTCCTCTAATTGTTGTTTGCATGTTTTACGTGGCTGCTATGGGTTTCTAGCAAGAATGTTTCTTACCTACGCAAAAACCACAACGTGATATGCCAATTGCTATTTACCCTTCATAAGGACCCTTTTCATCGAATCCGATCCAACTAAAGTGGGAGAGACAGACACCCGCCAGCCACCTTATGCAACTAGTGCATGTTAGTTGGTGGAACCAGTCTCACGTAAGAGTACGTGTAAGGTCGGTCCGGGCCGCTTCATCCCACGATGCCGCCGAATCAAGATAAGACTAGTAACGGCAAGCATATTGAACAAAATCAACGCCCACAACTACTTTGTGTTCTACTCGTGCATAGAAACTACGCATAGACCTAGCTCATGATGCCACTATAGGGGAACGTAGCAATAATTCAAAAAAATTCCTACGTGTCACCAAGATCAATCTATGGAGTCATCTAGCAACGAGGGAGGAGTGGATCTACATACCCTTGTAGATCGTGCGTGGAAGCGTTCAAGAGAACGGGGTTGATGGAGTCGTACTCGTCGTGATCCAAATCACCGATGATCCTAGCGCCGAACGGACGGCACCTCCGCGTTCAACACACGTACGGAGCAGCAACGTCTCCTCCTTCTTGATCCAGCAAGGGGGGAGGAGAGGTTGATGGAGATCCAGCAGCACGACGGCGTGGTGGTGGAAGTAGCGGGATTCCAACAGGGCTTCGCCAAGCGCTGCGGGAGGAGGGAGATGTGTCATGGGAGGGAGAGGGAGGCGCCAGGGCTTAGGTTGATTGCCCTCCCTTTCCCCCACTATATATAGGGCCAAGGGAGAGGGGGAGGGCGCAGCCTTGCCCCTTCCTCCAAGGAAGGGTGCGGCCAAGGGGGGGAGGAGTCCATCCTCCCCAAGGCACCTCGGAGGTGCCTTCCCCCTTTAGGACTCTTCCTTTTCCCCTTCTCTTGGCACATGGGCCACTTGGGGCTGGTGCCCTTGGACCATATAGGCCAAGGCGCACCCCCTACAGCCCATGTGGCCCCCCGGGGTAGGTGGCCCCACCCGGTGGACCCCCGGGACCCTTCCGGTGGTCCCGGTACAATACCGGTGACCCCGAAACTTGTCCCGATGGCCGAAATAGCACTTCCTATATATAATTCTTTACCTCCGGACCATTCCGGAACTCCTCATGACGTCCGGGATCTCATCCAGGACTCCGAAAAACATTCGGGTTACCGCATACTAATATCTCTATAACCCTAGCGTCACCGAACCTTAAGTGTGTAGACCCTACGGGTTCGGGAGACATGCAGACATGACCGAGATGACTCTCCGGTCAATAACCAACAGCGGGATCTGGATACCCATGTTGGCTCCCACATTTTCCATGATGATCTCATCGAATGAACCACGATGTCAAGGACTTAATCAATCCCGTATACAATTCGCTTTGTCTAGCGGCATTGTACTTGCCCGAGATTCGATCGTCGGTATCCCGATACCTTGTTCAATCTCATTACCGGCAAGTCTCTTTACTCGTTCCGTAATACATCATCCCCTGATCAACTCCTTGATCACATTGTGCACATTATGATGATGTCCTACCGAGTGGGCCCAGAGATACCTCTCCGCCACACGGAGTGACAAATCCCAGTCTCGATTCGTGCCAACCCAACAGCCACTTTCGGAGATGCCCGTAGTGTACCTTTATAGCCACCCAGTTACGTTGTGACGTTTGGCACACTCAAAGCACTCCTACGGTATCTGGGAGTTGCACAATCTCATGGTCTAAGGAAATGATACTTGACATTAGAAAAGCTTTAGCATACGAACTACACGATCTTGTGCTATGCTTAGGATTGGGTCTTGTCCATCACATCATTCTCCTAATGATGTGATCCCGTTATCAACGACATCCAATGTCCATGGTTAGGAAACCGTGACCATCTATTGATCAACGAGCTAGTCAACTAGAGGCTTACTAGGGACATGGTGTTGTCTATGTATCCACACATGTATCTGAGTTTCCTATCAATACAATTTTAGCATGGATAATAAACGATTATCATGAACAAGGAAATATAATAATGATCAATTTATTATTGCCTCTAGGGCATATTTCCAACACAGGTATGTTTTAAACCTGTTTCTTCAACGTGTTTGGCTGTTTGCTGTTGTAACTTGCTCTATGTTGATTTCAGTTTCAATTGAATAAACAAGTGTTGTTATTGCTGTGTAGTTTCCCACACTTATATTCTGTCTATGCTGCTTTGTCTTAAATAGATATGATTTGAACTGTATCTATCTTGATTTGGCAACATAAACTAGAATGATATAGACCATACAGTGACCATACTACATAGATATATGTTTGTTTCATATTGTTACCCTGTCCACCTTACTACTGAACTGGTTTACCAAAATGAGTTTCATATACTACATTGTAAACCTGAGATGTGTTTGTTTGTTTCTCTTTTAGGACGCGGATAAAATATTAGAGAAGAGTACCCTGTTATGCAATGGTAAAGGAAGTAATGCAGATAAGGTTCAAGATAGTGAGACATCCCTGTTGGTCTCCAAGAAAGCTGATAAAAACTATATTGAAGACACTGAGACAACCCCAAAGTCCTGTCTTGATGTAGTGTTTGAGTTACTGGCTACCATTGCTGGCACCAGCTCTTCGAACTCGTTGCCTGAATCAGTTCGGCTTCTTGAGTCTCAACTTCAAGTTGAAATACATCGATCAGATGTTAGGCGACAGGAAGCCGAAGGACTGAGGAAGTCCCTGCAGAATTCAGATGCATACTTTCTGGTGCAACAACAAGCGCTGGAGGACTTAAGCACCAAACAAGAGAAAGTTAATAATCTTGCTAAGCACCTTGCCAGCATTATGGGTACCCATGATATTGTTTCTTGAGCTCTTCTGAAGTGGTTTCTGTTCTGGACTTGTTTTGCTGCGGCGTTTATATGCTGCTGTGTTCCCTATATTTGCACTGGTGGCGAACTTTGATGCCCAGTGGATGTAATATGTGTAATAGCCATGATAGCCTAGTGTAAGTTGCTTGCTTATTTATTTCCTTGTTGTCTTGTTTATTTGTTTGCTTGTAGTCAGTGCAGTTCTTTTTTTGCGGTTTGCTAGTGGCTGCAATAACCTATTTTTTAAAACTAGGCCACAATAACCATGGGCTAATATTTACTTTAGTGACACTGGGCCTCTTACGGCCCGTAGAAATAGTGGGCCTTCTATGGGTCGTATAAACAGTGGGCCTTCTACGGGCCGTAGAAACAATGGGCCTTCTATGGGCCGTAGAAACAATGGGCCTTCTATGGGCCGTATCGTCAATGGGCCTTATACGGGCCGTATGATCGATTGGCCAAACATGGGCCAAACAGACCGCATTCTGGCCGTAAACGGGCTAGAGTTGGAATCGTCCATTCATGGGCCGACCATAACGGGCCATCGTTAATAGGCCGTATTTGATGACGCTATGAAAACGACCCAATGTATTAACGGACCACAAACGGGCTGACTGTAACCACGGGCTGAATTTGGCCCACAAGCAGAAAATGACAGTAACGAGCCGTAAGTAAACGAATGCTGGAAAATAGCCCAAGAATAAATGGGCTCTGAGAAGGCCGAAAGATAACATGGGCTGGAAACGGCCCAACGGAATAAGGGGCCGTTAATGGGTATAAAGTGATACACTGTTCTTTACGGGCCAGTTTCACCACGGGCCGTTAATGGGTGTAAAGTGATACACTATTCATTACGGGCCAGTTTCACCACGGGCCGTTAATAGGCCAAGAGTTACATAGGGCCTCATATGGGCCGAAAGACGTCATGGGCCATACATGGGCCAGAAGTGAAAACGGGCTGGAATCATATTGGATGGCCCAGATGACGCTACTGGGCCTAATTCGAATAGGGCGTAACGAGCCTTGGGTTAGCGGGCTGTAAATGGGCTATATGCGAACAGGCAGTTAACAGGCTTTCCATGGGCCGGCCCGCCACCTTTTGACCAAGTCAGACGGGCCGGCCTTTTCACAGGAATGGGCCTCTGTTGGGCCGTGCCACGTGTCGACATATCATAGGCGCCTTCTATCCAATGAGTGGATGACATTTGTCCGAGTGATGAGCCGACACGTGTTTCCTCCAGCCAATGATGATTTTACACATGGAAAATCCCCATTGGTCGGGGCTGTTAATGGGTTATCGGATCCAAAACCCAACCCGATAGCTTAACGGTGTTCCGTTACGGTGGATGCCATGTGTCGGTCACCCTTGACGAAAGCACTTCTGTGACGCGCAATTTATCATCATGGAAGTGGACACTTCCGTGATGATAATTTTGGTAATGTCATGGAACACTTCTACGACAACACATGTATGACTATCATGATTCTGTCATAAAATCGTCATGGATGTACATGCATGACAGAGAACGCGACCTACTGTGACAAACACGTATCATCACGGAAGTGTATTTTTTTGTAGTGCAGGCACAAGATGATGATGGCCATATCATATCACTTATATTGATTGCATGTGATGTTTATCGTTTATGCATCTTATTCTGCTTGATTGATGGTAGCATTAATTATAAGATGATCTCTCACTAAATTTCAAGGTACAAGTGTTCTCCCTGAGTATGCACCGTTGCCAACGTTCGTTGTGCTGAGACACCACGTGATGATCAGGTGTGCTAAGCTCTACGTTCACATACAACGGGTGCAAGCCAGTTTTGCACACGCATAAATACTCGGGTTAAACTTGACGAGCCTAGAATATGCAGATATGGCCTCGGAACACTAAGACCGAAAGGTCGAGCGTGAATCATATAGTAGATATGATCAACATAGTGATGTTCACCATTGAAAACTACTCCATCACGTGATGATCGGTCATGGTTTAGTTGATATGGATCACGTGATCACTTAGATGATTAGAGGGATGTCTATCTAAGTGGGAGTTCTTAAATATGATTAATCGAACTTTAATTTATCATGAACTTAATACCTGATAGTATTTTGTTTGTCTATGTTGTTGTAGATGGACGGCCCGTGCTGTTGTTCCATTAAATTTTAATGCGTTCCTTGAGAAAGCAAAGTTGAAAGATGATGGTAGCAATTACACAGATTGGGTTCGTAACTTGAGGATTATCCTCATTGCTGCACATAAGAATTACGTCCTAGAAGCACCACTAAGTGCCAAACCCGCTGCAGGAGCAACGCCAGATGTTATGAACGTCTGCCAGAGCAAAGCTGATGACTACTCAATAGTTCAGTGTGCCATGCTTTACGGCTTAGAACCAGGACTTCAACGACGTTTTGAACGTCATGGAGCATATGAGATGTTCCAGGAGTTGAAGTTAATATTTCAAGCAAATGCCCGGATTTAGAGATATGAAGTCTCCAATAAGTTCTACAGCTGCAAGATGAAGGAGAATAGTTATGTCAGTGAACATATACTCAGAATGTCTGGGTACCATAACCACTTGACTCAACTGGGAGTTAATCTTCCTGTTGATAGTGTCATTGACAGAGTTCTTCAATCACCGCCACCAAGCTACAAGAGCTTCATGATGAACTATAATATGCAAGGGATGGATAAGACAATTTCCGAGCTCTTCGCAATGCTAAAAGCTGCGGAGGTAGAAATCAAGAAGGAGCATCAAGTGTTGATGGTCAACAAGACCACCAGTTTCAAGAAAAAGGGTAAAGGGAAGAAGAAAGGGAACTTCAAGAAGAATGACAAACAAGTTGCTGCTCAAGAGAAGAAACCCAAGTCTGGACCTAAGCCTGAGAATGAGTGCTTCTACTTCAAAGGGGCTGGTCACTGGAAGAGGAACTGCCCCAAGTATTTGGCGGATAAGAAGGATGGCAAGGCGAGCAAAGGTATATGTGATATACATGTTATTGATGTGTACCTTACTAAAGCTCGCAGTAGCACCTAGGTATTTGATACTGGTTCTATTGCTAATATTTGCAACTCGAAACAGGGACTACGGATTAAGCAAAGATTGGCTAAGGATGAGGTGACGATGCGCGCGGGAAATGGTTCCAAAGTTGATGTGATCGCCGTCGGCACACTACCTCTACATCTACCTTTGGGATTAGTTTTAGACCTGAATAATTGTTATTTGGTGCCAGCGTTGAGCATGCACATTATATCTGGATCTTGTTTGATGCGAGATAGTTGTACATTTAAATCAGAGAATAATGGTTGTTCTATTTATATGAGTAATATCTTTTATGGTCATGCACCCTTGAAGAGTGGTCTATTTTTAATGAATCTCAATAGTAGTGATACGCATATTCACAATGTTGAAGTGAAAATATGCAGAGTTGATAATGATAGTGTAACTTATTTGTGGCACTGCCGTTTAGGTCATATTGGTGTAAACCGCATGAAGAAAATCCATTCTGACGGACTTTTGGAATAAGTTGATTATGAATCACTTGGTGTCGGTGTCAAAACCGGCGGATCTCGGGTAGGGGGTCCCGAACTATGCGTCTAAGGCGGATGGTAAGAGGAGGCAGGGGACACGATGTTTACCCAGGTTCGGGCCCTCTTGATGGAGGTAATACCCTACGTCCTGCTTGATTGTTCTTGATGATATGAGTATTACAAGAGTTGACCTACCACGAGATCGTAGAGGCTAAACCCTAGAAGCTAGCCTATGGTATGATTGTATGTTGTCCTATGGACTAAACCCTCCGGTTTATATAGACACTGGAGGGGGCTAGGGTTACACAAGGTCGGTTACAAGGGAGGAGATCTACATATCTGTATTGCCTAGCTTGCCTTCCACGCCAAGGAAAGTCCCATCCGGACACGAGATGAAGTCTTCAATCTTGTATCTTCATAGTCCAACAGTCCGGCCAAAGGATATAGTCTGGCTGTCCGGAGACCCCCTAATCCAGGACTCCCTCACTTGGTACTTTCGAACCATGCCTCATGGGCAAGATGACTAAAATACCGTTCTCTGGAACTATGGAGCGAGCAACAGATTTGTTGGAAATCATACATACTGATGTATGTGGTCCGATGAATATTGAGGCTCGCGGTGGGTATCGCTATTTTTCTCACCTTCACAGATGATTTGAGCAGATATGGGTATATCTACTTGATGAAACATAAGTCCAAAACATTTGAAAAGTTCAAAGAATTTCAGAGTGAAGTGGAAAATCATCGTAACAAGAAAATCAAGTTTCTACGATCTTATCAAGGAGGTGAATATTTGAGTTACGAGTTTGGTCTTCATTTGAAACAATGCGGAATAGTTTCGCAACTCACGCCACCCGGAACACCATAGCGTAATGGTGTGTCCGAACATCGTAATCGTAATTTACTAGATATGGTGCGATCTATGATGTCTCTTACTGATTTACCGCTATCATTTTGGGGTTACGCTTTAGAGACAGCTACATTCACGTTAAATAGGGAACCATCTAAATCCGTTGAGACGACGCCTTACGAACTATGGTTTGGCAAGAAACCAAAGTTGTCGTTTCTTAAAGTTTGGGGCTACGATGCTTATGTGAAAAAGCTTCAACCTGATAAGCTCGAACCCAAATCGGAGAAATGTGTCTTCATAGGATACCCAAAGGAGACTGTTTGGTACACCTTCTATCACAGATCTGAAGGCAAGACATTTGTTGCTAAGAATGGATCCTTTCTAGAGAGGGAGTTTCTCTCGAAAGAATTGAGTGGGAGGAAAGTAGAACTTGATGAGGTAACTGTACCTGCTCCCTTATTGGAAAGTACTCCACCACAAAAACTGGTTCCTATGACACCTACACCAATCAGTGAGGAAGCCAATGATGATGATCATGAAACTTCAGATCAAGTTACTACCGAACCTCGTAGGTCAACCAGAATAAGATCCGCACCAGAGTGGTACAGTAATCTTGTTCTGGAGGTCATGTTACTTGACCATGACAAACCTACGAACTATGAGGAAGCGATGATGAGCTCAGATTCCGCAAAATGGCTTGAGGCCATGAACTCTGAGATGGGATCCATGTATGAGAACAAAGTGTGGACTTTGGTTGACTTTCCCGATGATCGGCAAGCCATCGAGAATAAATGGCTCTTCAAGAAGAAGACTGACGTTGACGATAACGTTAATGTCTACAAAGCTCGACTTGTTGCAAAAGGTTTTCGACAAGTTCAAGGAGTTGACTACGATGAGACCTTCTCACCCATAGCGATGCTTAAGTCCGTCCGAATCATGTTAGCAATTGCCCCATTTTATGATTATGAAATTTGGAAAATGGATGTAAAGACTACATTCCTGAATGGATTTCTAGAATAGGAGTTGTATATGATGCAACCTGAAGGTTTTATCGATCCAAAGGGTACTAGCAAAGTGTGCAAGATCCAGCGATCCATTTATGGACTGGTGCAAGCCTCTCGGAGTTGGAATAAACTTTTTGATAGTGTGATCAAGGCATATTGTTTTATACAGACTTTTGGAGAAGCATGTATTTACAAGAAAGTGAGTGGGAGCTCTGCAGCATTTCTAATATTATATGTGGATGGCATATTGTTGATTGGAAATGATATATAATTTCTGGATAGCATAAAATGATACTTGAATAAGAGTTTTTCAATGAAAGGCCATGGTGAAGCTGCTTATATATTAGGCATCAAGATCTATAGAGATAGATCAAGACGCCTAATTAGATTTCACAAAGCACATACCTTGATAAAGTTTTGAAGAAGTTCAAAATGGATCAAGCTAAGAAAGGGTTCTTGCCTGTGTTACAAGGTGTGAAGTTGAGTAAGACTCAATGCCCGACCACTGCAAAAGATAGAGAGAAAATGAAAAGTGTTCCCTATGCTTCATCCATAGGCTCTATCATGTATGCAATGTTGTGTACCAGACCTGATGTGTGCCTTTCTATTAGTTTAGCAGGGAAGTACCAAAGTAATCCAGGAGTGGATCACTGGACAACGGTCAATAACATCTTGAAATACTTGAAAAGGACTAAGGATATGTTTCTCGTTTATGGAGGTGACAAAGAGCTCGTCGTAAATGGTTACGTCGATGCAAGCTTTGACACTGATCCGGACGATTCTAAATCGCAAACCGGATACGTGTTTATATTAAACGGTGGAGCTGTCAGTTGGAGCAGTTCTAAACAAAGCGTCGTGGCGGGATCTACGTGTGAAGCGGAATACATAGCTGCTTCGGAAGAAGCAACTGAAGGAGTCTGGATGAAGGAGTTCATATCCGATCTAGGTGTCATACCTAGTGCATCGGGTCCAATGAAAATCTTTTGTGACAATACTGGTGCAATTGCCTTAGCAAAGGAATCCAGATTTCACAAGAGAAACAAACACATCAAGAGACGCTTCAATTCCATCCGCGATCAAGTCCAGGTGGGAGACATAGAGATTTGCAAGATACATACGGATCTGAACATTACAGACCCGTTGACTAAGCCTCTCTCATGAGCAAAACATGATCAGCACCAAGGCTCCATGGGTGTTAGAATCATTACTGTGTAATCTAGATTATTGACTCTAGTGCAAGTGGGAGATTGAAGGAAATATGCCCTAGAGGCAATAATAAAGTTATTATTTATTTCCTTATTTCATGATAACAATTTATTATTCATGCTAGAATTGTATTAACCGAAAACATAATACATGTGTGAATACATAGACAAACAGAGTCTCACTGGTATGCCTCTACTTGACTAGCTCGTTGATCAAACATGGTTATGTTTCCTAACCATAGACATGAGTTGTCATTTGATAAACGGGATCACATCATTAGGAGAATGATGTGATTGACTTGACTCATTCCGTTAGCTTAGCACTTGATTGTTTTAGTTTACTGTTATTGCTTTCTTCATGACTTATACATGTTCCTATGACTATGAGATTATGCAACTCCCGATTACCGGAGGAACACTTTGTGTTCTACCAAACTTCACAACGTAACTAGGTGATTATAAAGGTGCTCTACAGGTGTCTCCGATGGTACTTGTTGAGTTGGCATAGATCGAGATTAGGATTTGTCACTCCGATTGTTGGAGAGGTATCTTTGGGCCCTCGCGGTAATGCACATCACTATAAGCCTTGCAAGCAATGCAAATAATGAGTTAGTTGCGGGATGATGCATTACGGAAACGAGTAAAGAGACTTGCCGGTAATGAGATTGAACTAGGTATTGAGATACCGACGATCGAATCTCGGGCAAGTAACATACCGATGACAAAGGGAACAACGTATGTTGTTATGTGGTTTGACCGATAAAGATCTTCGTAGAATATGTAGGAGCCAATATGAACATCCAGGTTCCGTTATTGGTTATTGACCGGAGATGTGTCTCGGTCATGTCTACATAGTTCTCGAACCCATAGGGTCCGCACGCTTAACATTCGGTGACGATCGGTATTATGAGTTTATGTGATTTGATGTACCGAAGGTAGTTCGGAGTCCCGGATGAGATCGGGGACATGACGAGGAGTCTTGAAATGGTCGAGATGTAAAGATCGATATATTGGACGACTATATTCGGACATCGGAAAGGTTCCGAGTGATTCGGCTATTTTTCGGAGTACCGGGGAGTTACGGGAATACGGGGAAGAAGTATTGGGCCTCATGGGCCAAGTGGTGGAAGAGAGGAGGCAGGGTGCCCCCCCTAGCCCAAACCGAATTGGACTAGGGGGCCGGCTCCCTTTCCTCCTTTCCTTCCTCTCCTTCCTTCTCCCTCTCCTCCTTCCTTTCCCCCTCCTAGTAGGAGTAGGAAAGGGGAGTCCTACTCCTACTAGGAGGACTCCTCTTCCTGGCGCGCCCTACAAGGGCCGGCCGGCCTCCCCCTTGATCCTTTATATACGGGGGCAGGGGGGCACCCTAGAAAACACAAGTTGATTGTTCCAAGCCGTGTGTGGTGCCTCCCTCCACCATAATCCACCTCGATCATATCGTAGCAGTGCTTAGGCGAAGCCCTGCGTCGGTAGCAACATCATCACCGTCATCATGCCGTCGTGCTGACAGAACTCTCCCGTGAAGATCTGCTGGATCGGAGTACGTGGGACGTCATCAAGCTGAATGTGCGCTGAACTCAGAGGTGCCGTGCGTTCGGTACTTGGATCGGTCGGATCGTGAAGACGTTCGACTACATCAACCGCGTTCTCATAACACTTCTGCTTACGGTCTACGTGGGTACATAGACGATACTCTCCCCTCTCGTTGTTGTTCATCACCATGATCTTGCGTGTGCGTAGGATTTTTTTTGAAATTACTACGTTCCCCAACAGAACATTGTATCTGGATCTTGTTTAATGCGAGATGGCTACTCATTTAAATCCGAGAATAATGGTTGTTCTATTTATATGAGAGATATGTTTTATGGTCATGCCCCACTGGTCAATGGTCTATTTTTATTGAATCTCGAACATGATGTTACACATATTCATAGTGTGAATGCCAAAAGATGTAAGGTTGATAATGATAGTCCCACATACCTGTGGCACTGCCGCCTTGGTTACATTGGTGTCAAACGCATGAAGAAACTCCATGCAGATGGACTTTTGGAGTCTCTTGATTATGAATCATTTGACACGTGCGAACCATGCCTCATGGGCAAAATGACCAAGACTCTGTTCTCCGGAACAATGGAGCGAGCAACCAACTTGTTGTAAATCATACATATTGATGTATGCAGTCCAATGAGAGTTGAGGCTCGCGGTGGCTATCATTATGTTTTGACCCTCACCGATGACTTAAGTAGATATGGGTATGTCTACTTAATGAAACACAAGCCTGAGACCTTTGAAAAGTTCAAGGAATTTCAGAGCGAGGTAGAGAATTAACGTGACAGGAAAATAAAGTTCTTACGATCAGATCATGGAGGAGAATACTTGAGTCACGAGTTTGGCACACACTTAAGGAAATGTGGAATTGTTTCACAACTCACGCCGCCTGGAACACCCTAGCGAAATGGTGTGTCCAAACGTCATAATCGCACTCTATTGGATATGGTGCGATCTATGATGTCTCTTACCGATCTACCGGTATCGTTTTGGGGTTATGCTTTAGAGACCGCCACATTCACTTTAAATAGGGCTCCGTCGAAATGTGCTGAGATGACACCGTATGAATTATGGTTTGGGAAGAAACCTAAGCTATCGTTTCTAAAAGTTTGGGGATGCAATGCTTATGTCAAGAAACTTCAACCTGAAAAGCTCGAACCCAAATTGGAAAAATGCATCTTCATAGGATACCCTTAGGAAACTATTAGGTATACCTTCTACCTCAGATCCGAAGGCAAGATCTTTGTTGCCAAGAATGGATCCTTTCTGGAGAAAGAGTTTCTCTTGAAAGAAGTAAGTGGGAGGAAAGTAGAACTTGATGAGGTACTCCCTCTTGAACCGGAG
The DNA here is from genome assembly GCF_003073215.2 of Triticum urartu. Taxonomy (NCBI): domain Eukaryota; kingdom Viridiplantae; phylum Streptophyta; class Magnoliopsida; order Poales; family Poaceae; genus Triticum; species Triticum urartu. The sequence goes on from NC_053024.1 coordinate 484,353,087, forward strand.
AGTAGCGCAGCTCAGGAAGATGTTTCTGTGGTGCCTGCACCGACTAGAGTGGAAGTTAATGATGATGATCATGAAACTTCGGATCAAGTTGCTACTGAACTTCGTAGGTCCACAAGGACACGTTCCGCACCAGAGTAGTACGGCAACCCTGTCCTGGAAATCATGTTGTTAGACAATGGTGAACCTTCGAACTATGAAGAAGCGATGGCGGGCCCGAATTCCAACAAATGGCTTGAAGCCATGAAATCCGAGATAGGATCCATGTATGAAAACAAAGTATGGACTTTGACAGACTTTTCCCATGATCGGCAAGCCATAGAGAATAAGTGGATCTTGAAGAAGAAGACTGACGCGGATGGTAATGTGACCATCTATAAGGCTCGGCTTGTCGCTAAGGGTTATCGACAAGTTCAAGGGGTTGACTACGATGAGACCTTCTCACCCGTAGTGAAGTTGAAGTCCGCCCGAATCATGTTAGCAATTGCCGCATTCTATGAATATGAGATATGGCAAATGGACGTCAAAACGACATTCCTTAATGGTTTCCATAAGGAAGAATTGTATATGATGCATCCAGAAGGTTTTGTCGATCCTAAGAATGCTGACAAGGTATGCAAGCTCCAGCACTCCATCTATGGGATGGTACAAGCATCTCAGAGTTGGAACATTCACTTTGATGAAATGATCAAAGTGTTTGGGTTTATACAGACTTATGGAGAAGCATGTATTTACAAGAAAGTGAGTGGGAGCTCTGTAGCATTTCTCATATTATATGTGGACGACATACTATTGATGGGAAATGATACATAACTTTTGGAAAGCATAAAGGCCTACTTGAATAAGTGGTTTTCAATGAAGGACCTTGGAGAAGATGCTTACATATTAGGCATTAAGATCTATAGAGATAGATCGAGACGCCTCATTGGTCTTTCACAAAGCACATACCTTGACAAGATATTGAAGAAATTCAATATGGATCAGTCCGAGAAGGGGTTCTTGCCTGTATTGCAAGGTGTGAGATTGAGCACGGCTCAGTGCTCGACCTCGGCAGAAGATAGATAAAAGATGAGTATCATCCCCTATGCCTCAGCCACATGCTCTATTATGTATTCCATGCTGTGTACTAGACCTGATGTGAACCTTGCCATAAGTTTGGTAGGGAGGTAGCAAAGTGATCCCGGTATGGAACACTGGATAGTGGTCAAGAATATCCTGAAGTACCTGAAAAGGACTAAGGATATGTTTCTCGTTTATGGAGGTGATGAAGAGCTCGTCGTAAAGGGTTACGTCGATGCTAGCTTTGACACAAATCTGGATGACTCCAATTCACAAACCGGATATGTGTACATTTTGAATGGTGGGGTAGTTAGCTGGTGCAGTTGCAAGCAAAGCATCATGGCGGGATCTACATGTGAAGCGGAGTACATAGCTGCCTCGGAGGCAGCACAGGAAGCAGTCTAGATGAAGGAGTTCATCACCGACCTAGGAGTAATTCCCAATGCATCGGGCCCGATGACTCTCTTATGTGACAACACTGGAGCTATTGCCCTTGCCAAGGAGCCCAGGTTTCACAAGAAGACCAGGCACATCAATTGTCGCTTCAACTCCATTCGTGAATATATTCAAGATGGAGACATAGATATTTGTAAAGTGCATATGGATTTGAATGTCGTAGATCCATTGACTAAACCTCTTCTACGTACAAAACATGATCAACACCAGAACTCTATGGGTGTTCGATTCATCACAATGTAACTAGATTATTGACTCTAGTGCAAGTGGGAGACTGTTGGAAATATGCCCTAGAGGCAATAATAAAATAGTTATTATTATATTTCCTTATTCATGATAATTGTCTATTGTTCATGCTATAATTGTATTAACCGGAAACAGTAATACATGTGTGAATACATAGATCACAACATGTCCCTAGCGAGCCTCTAGTTGACTAGCTCGTTGATCAATAGATGGTTGTGGTTTACTGACCATGGATATTGTATGTCGTTGATAACGGGATCACATCATTAGGAGAATGATGTGATGGACAAGACCCAATCCTAAGCATAGCACAAGATAATGTAGTTCGTTTGCTAGAGCTTTTCTAATGTCAAGTACCATTTCCTTCGACCATGAGATTGTGCAACTCCCGGATACCGTAGGAATGCTTTGGGTGTATCAAACGTCACAACGTAACTGGGTGGCTATAAAGGTGCACTACAGGTATCTCCAAAAGTGTCTGTTGGATTGGCACGAATCGAGACCGGGATTTGTCACTCCGTGTGACAGACAGGTATCTCTAGGCCCACTCGGTAATGCATCATCATAAAGAGCTCAACGTGACTAAGGAGTTAGCCACGGGATCATGCATTACAGAACGTGTAAAGAGACTTTTCGGTAACGAGATTGAACGAGGTATGGGGATACCGACGATCAAATCTCGGGCAAGTAACATACCGATGGACAAAGGGAATTATATACGGGATTGTTTCAATCCCCGACATCGTGGTTCATCCGATGAGATTATCGTGGAACATGTGGGAGCCAACATGGGTATCCAGATCCCATTGTTGGTTATTGGCCGAAGAGATGTCTCGGTTATGTCTGCATAGTTCCCGAACCCATAGGGTCTACACACTTACGGTTCGGTGATGCTAGAGTTGTCATGGGAAATTGTATGTGGTTACCGATGGTTATTCGGAGTCCCGGATGAGTTCTCGAATGTCACGAGGAGTTCCGAAATGGTCCTGAGGTGAAGATTTATATATGGGAAGTCCAGTTTCAGTCGACGGAATGGTTTCGGGGGTTATCGGTATTGTACCAGGACCACCGAAAGGTGTCCGGGGGTCCACTGGGTGGGGCCACCTGCCCCGAAGGACTTAATGGGATGAATATGGGAGGGAACCAGCCCTCTAGTGGGCTGGTGCGCCCCCCAAGTTCCCAAGGCACCTAGGGTTGGAAACCCTAGGGGAGGGGGCGCCTCCCACCTTGCTTGGGGGGCAAGTCTCCCCCTCCTGGCCGCCGCCCCCCTCTAGATGCATCTAGGGGGGCCGGCCCCCTCTTCCCTCCCCCTATAAATAGTGGGGGGTGGAAGGCCAGCCACACCCCTTCCCAAGGCGCAACCCCTCCCTCCTCCAACACCTCCTCCTCTTCCGTAGTGCTTGGCAAAGCCCCGCCGGAGAACCGCAAGCTCCACCACCACGCCGTCGTGTTGCCGGAGCTCTCCCTCAACTTGTCACAGCCCTAGCTTAGCCTTTGCTTGTCCTTGCATGATCATCATATCATCATGTTTAATTTTCTTAGAAACTTAAAATGGGGATGACAGAAACCCCCAGCACCACTCAAACCAACTAGGGTTACTAAAATACTTTTTCAATAAACCTGAAATGCCCTTCTAAAATGTTCATCATCTTTGTCTTGGTCTAGAACCTCTGACAAAAATGGTGCACACATTTCTAGGACAACAGAGGGTCACTGAATTAAATCATATAGTATTTGCATTTGGGCATTTAAATGCTATAAAATATTTTAAATGCTCAAATAATCATAAACTAAAATGCTTACTGTTGGATACATTATAAATAGTAGCCATGATTAGTTTCATGATTTTTGGAAATGCCCTGGCATTTTTAGTAAAGCCCTGAAGTTACAGAAAATAGAAAACAGAAAAAATAGGAAAAGAGAGAAACTTACCTGGTCTCACCTGTGCAGCCCACCAGAGAGCTCAGCCATCCGCTGAAGCAGTCGGCCCAGCCCACCAGCGCCCTCCCAGTCGTCTACCTCCTTGAGACAGTAGGACAGGGGCGTGTGCTCGCCGCGCGCCGGCACGCGCCGGCCACCTCCTGCCTCCCTGCCTGTCTCCCCATCGCCCTAAGGATGCCACGCGACCCCTTGGCGCCCTCTCACTCCCTCCTGTGTCTCTCCCTCGTCTGCCCCTCTCCCCCGAGCACCACCGAGCGGAGCTCGTCGCCGCCGACACTGTTCGCCACGGCCACTGACCCTCCCTCGCCCATCCAGTGTGTCCAAGAGCTCCGGGTCGTCTTCCTCATCCTCTGCACCGAGCCTTGGAACGAAGGACGCACCACAACGTTGCCAGCATCGCCGTTTCCATCGCCGGCCACTGTGGATCCTCGCCGTCGATTCAGGAGGTACCGGGCGTCCCCGACCTCGCCCTCGCGCTCGTTGGACTCGCTGTGAGCCTCCGCACCGAACCTCCCTCTCCCCGATGCCGATTTCTTCCTCTAATCGCGGGCTCCATCGAGCCCGAGAGCTCATCGCCGCCGGCCACGAGGTCGCCGTGGCTAGATACCACACACGTCGCGCCCGAGCACGCTGTCGTCGTCAGCACGTTCCCAGGAACCCAGAGCACCTACCCACTCTTCCTCCCGTGCACCATAGCGCTCTGTCCATCTTCACCGAAATCCGGCCACCGCCGCGAGCTCCGTTTCGGCGAGCTCCGGTGCCCCCGCAGCCACCCACCTGCTCCTCTGGATGCGGGAGAGCGTGGGCTACCCTCTGGTGGTCTTCACGCGTCCAGCCGCCGTCCTTAGCGCGTTCCCGAGCGTCGCTGCCGCGTTCGCGTGCTCGCCGGCGTTCAACTCTGGCGTGCTGACGTGGCAACGTCATTAGTGGCTAATGAGTTGCAACTAGTTTCTGGTGTTTGTAGGTAGTGTTAGTAGTCTACCAAGTGGCACCCGGTACAGGTGGGCTTGGGACAGACTAGGCACAGTGGCCCGGTGTACCAAGTGGCACCCAGATGGTGGGCTTGGGAACCCTGTACACATCGTTTGGGGCCGTAAGCGACACCCCGGCCGGATCTCCTTGCGGATGGAACCCGAATAGGCGATAAACCTGGACGAGAGACTTGTGTGATTAGTCAGGTCGTGGCCGACTCCCTCACCAGGCTTCCGCTTGAAGGTTGCCGAGATACATGACATGTACATGGTGGTAAGTGGCGAGAGCGTGTGTGAAGAAGTACACCCCTGCAGGGTTATCATTATCTATTTTAATAGCCGGATTCCTCGGATATGGAAACTTGGACCCCTTGCATAGTTCATAGACAAGTGAAAGTGGATACTCTAAAATGCGGAAGATAAGTGTGAGTGCTATGGATGGCGTTCTCGCAGGGAGACGAGAGCGGATCCATAGTGGTGTATTGGTATGGTGAATTTGTGGACTCGTGTGCGCCACCTCAAAAGAGTTACTTGCAGTCGTAGTTCAGGTTAGCCACTGAATCAAAGCTGGCTTGCTGTAGTTAAACTCCACCACCCCCTTTGTTGATACCGATGCATATGTAGCTAGTTCTGATGTAAGTCTTGCTGGGTACATTTGTACTCACGTTTGCCTATTTTATGTTTTGCAGAGAGATGTCAGTCTCGCTAGTAGTTCCATGTGGACTTCGACGTTTAGCTTGATACCTCAGCTATGATCTTGTGCCCTCGGCAGGATCTGGTAGATAGTCAGGCTTCTCAGCCTTTTTCATTTGTAGTTGTATGTACTCAGAGAAGTTATCATTCCGCATGTGCTTGTTGCTTGTATGCTCTGTATGTTGGGTCATGAGACCTATGTTTGTAATTCTTGTCTCTTCAGAGCCTAATGAATAAATACTTTGAGTCGTAGAGTTTTGTTGTGATGCCATGTTGTATTTACACATATCAAGCATATTGTGTGTATGATTGAAATGCTTGGTATGTGTGGGATCCGACAACCTAGTTGTTTATCCTTGGTAGCCTCTCTTATGGGGAAATGTAGCCTTGTGCTTCCATGAGCCATAGTAGTCAGCAACAGCCCTGTTCACCGGAGTCCTGCTAGCCCAGCACTACTGCTCTGGAACACTTGACTAGCCGGCATGTGATTCACTTCGTTCCTGTGTCTGTCCCTTCGTGGAAATGTCACGCGGTGACATCCGGAGTCCTGCCTAGCCTGCTACAGCCTGGTTCACTGGAGTCCTATTAGCCCAGCGCTACAGCCCGGATTCGCATGCTGCTGACCGACATGCTCGATGTTGATTCATGTATGCCTGTCCCCATAAGTTAGTGCCACTTTGGGTTCACGACTAGTCATGTCGGCCCGGGTTCTCTGTCATATGGATGCTAGCGACACTATCATATACATGAGACAAAAGGCGCAAACGGTCCCGGGCCATGGTAAGGCGACACCCGTGGGAATACCGTGCGTGAGGCCGCAAAGTGATATGAGGTGTTACCGGCTAGATCGATGTGACTTGGAATCAGGGTCCTGACACAACTTCTCCTCTCCCCTTGCTGGATCAAGAAGGAGGAGACGTCCCTGGGTTGTACGTGTGTTGAACACGGAGGCGCTGTCCGTTCGGCGCTAGATCTGATCTTCCGTGATTTGAATCGCCGCTTGTACGACTCCATTAACCGCGTTCTTGTAACGCTCCCGCTTAGCGATATTCGAGGATATGAAGATGCAATCCCTCTCTCTCTCGTTGCTAGTATCTCCTAGATTGATCTTGGTGACACATAGGAAAATTTTGAATTATTACTACTGTCGGATCACGGGTTCCGACAAACCCTTGAGGTTCGAACTCTGGGGTGCACGTGAAGTTCTTTCCCTCCTTCCGATCTACGCCCTAGCTCGCTAAGGTCTCGCGGACGAACTTGACGCACCCGCAACACAAAGACACAAGGTTTATACTAGTTCGGGCTACCGTTGTGGTGTAATACCCTACTCCAGTGTGGTGGTGGTGGATTGCCTCTTGGGCTGATGAAGAACAGTACAAGGGGAAGAACAACCTCCTAAGGTTGAGGTGTTCTTGTGCTTGGTGTGCTAAGGGTTGGCCTTTTATCAGATCGGATCTCCCCCCTTTGGTGGTGGCTAGTCCTACTTATATAGGCCCTGGTCCTCTCCCCAAATATTAAGCGGGAAGGGAGCCAACAACGGCGGCTAATTTGAAAGGGGACATCTAGTACAAGCTATCCTAACAAAAGGTGGTCTTCGCCTGCCAAAGGTTCTGGTGGTGATGCCGTCCTGCCGTCCTTCTGGTCTTGGTCTCGTTGCACTAATATGGAAACCTTTGCCTGATGCCTCAGTACTCCACTCCTGCGCTTGCCCCCTTGGCACCAAAGAGGAAACAAGGATGCTGTGCGTGCTGGTGCCCGCCTGTTGTCGATCGTCATGGCTCACGTCATGAGAGCCTCGCGAGGTTTGCCCCGCCTTGATATCTCTGCTCCTCGCGAGGCAGCCTGGTGAGGCCGCTCCTGAGGAGGTCTTGCATCATCCGCCTCGCGATGCTTGGCTCCTCGCGAGGGTCTTGAATGCCTTGTTGATGATGATGGGCCGTACAGACCTGCCAACACAGCCACACCATGGGCCGTAGGTAGGCAAGTCTAGGGACCCCCGTTCCCAGAACACCGACAGTAGCCCTCGGGCCCAAGGCGCGCTCGGTCTTGGCTTCGAGGCGAAGCCAAAGGATCAAGCACGGAGCGCTGTGGGCCCCAAAATACTGCGGCCTCGGTTGACGTGTGGCGGTATATTGGTCGTGGGCGTCTCCGCTTCCCCACGCTGCCTTGGCAACTGCCCGACTTGACAAGTCCCTGCGACATGCAAGGAAAATCATCATTACCTGTGATCGTGGGGGGCGCCGGTTGGCCTTCTTCCGCTATAAATGGGGAGGGGGGGCGGAGCCCCCGTTGCCCATCTCTTCTCGGTTCACTTGCTTCTTCCTCCTCGCTCCACTGCTTGCAGCAATGGCGCCACCGAAGAGGTTCTCCGCCGCGGAGAAGGGCAAGGCCCATCGAGAGGGACCCGGCTCCCTAGCGCCCAAGCGAGGATGTGGCTGTCCCTGCAAGCATGCCGCGACCCCCAGCTCTCGGGGTGGCGTCACAGTGCACGACAAGAGTCACTCTGGTCGCGGCAGTCCTGTCGATGAGAGGAGATGCGCCGTGGTTGTGCGACCTCCCCGACCGCGGTTCCATGCGTCAGAGGTGCTGCCGGAGTTCGTTGTCTGGTCGGAGGATCCGGCCGGCAGCTGGCTCTAGCTCCCTCGCTTCTTTGCCGACGAGCTGCCGGCCTCCGGTCCAGGCGGGCTTTGGCTGCAGGCAGACGGTTGCTGCAGCCAAGCTTCTTGGGTCGCGGTCGAGGTCTCCGTCGTAGGCAACATTGCTCTGGCCTGTGGTTGGCAGACGTTCTCCCACGCGCGCGGCCTGGGCAGGTGGTGCACCCTCCACTTCAAGTTCGACGGCGACGCGACCCTCTTCGTGAGTGTGTTTGGGGAAGATGGCTGCCGCGCCGGATGCTGCCCCGAGGTGAACGACGGCAAGGAGGTGCTCGGCCTTGGCGATGGTCGGGACGAGGAGGAGGACGAACCCGCCGGCCGCGCCTCGTCTGGCTATGGTGGCTCCTCCTTTGGCGACAGTTCCAGCAGTGCGGCCTTGATCAGCCGCCACGCCGCCGCGCCCGCTTCGAAGGTGGTAGCAGGTCGTCTCGTCGCCACGCACCAGTGAAGCGCGAGGAGGGGTCCGACTAGACCTGAGACGTCACCAAGGCCCTGCCCCCGTCGGCTGCTGCAGGGGCGAGCGCCGCTTTTGTTATGTTCCCCTTTCCCATCCTGTATCGAAATGAAGTCGGCATGGGCCCGGAGGGGCATGTATAGAACCATAACTTATTATCCGTTATGCTACGCTTGTTGTTTCAGTGCTGTGTGGCTATTTTGTGCAAAGATAACTTAGCCTGGTGCATTCGGGGCACCCTCCTCCTCACGAGGCATTTGCTTCCTTGTGTCCATCTTAACCTTGTGGTCTGCGATTGCTCAGGAACTGCGAAAAAAATCGTTAGGGAGTTTTGCCAGGAGATTTGCCGTTCACCCAAGCCTTGACCCAACGCCTTGTATCGTGGTACCCGTGGGGCACAGATTAGGAGAGATGCGCCAGCTTTCGGGCTCGAACGAGGGTGGCTCGCGAGGAGGCAGAGAGAAGAAAAAAACCTCGCAAGGGCACCTGCCTAGCCCCCCTCGCGAGGTATGGGAGAGAGAGAGAGAACACGAGCAAACCAGAGCTGGAAAATGTGGTAAGAGGCGAGGGAATCGAATCAGGAAGGAACACCAAAGGCAAACTTCGATTAAGGAAAAGTGAGCCAACTACGGAAAGCAAATGAAAATCCGTGTCCGGCACCTAATCTAGTCTTCAAGTCTTCTCACGAGTGCAGAGGTAAGTGCTGTCACTAGGCGTGGGAGGGAGCCCCAGGGCCTGAGGCCGGCGCTCTTGAGACTCCGGGGCGTGTACAACCCCACTCATTATTACGTGAGAGTGTCACAGGCGGTGATTCTTCACAGGCACCGGGCCTTCTTCACAGGCTCTGGGCCTTACTTCATAGGCTCTGGGCCTTGCTTCATTGGTAGAACCTCCGGAGGTGCTGGATGTTCCAGGCGTTCTAGATAGGTATCCCGTCCTGCGTCTCCAGGCGCGCGGCGCCAGGCCTGGAGACATGGATGACCCTGAACGGGCCCTCCCACACGGGTGAAAGCTTGTGCGACCCTTCCCTAGAGAGGACCCGCCTCAAGACGAGGTCGCCCACCTCGAGCGTCCTAGAGCGGATGTTGCGGCAGTGGTTTCGCCGCAATGCCTGCTGGTACTGAGGGAGTCCTGGATTAGGGGGTGTCCGGATAACCGGACTATAACCTTTGGCCGGACTCTTGGACTATGAAGATACAAGATTGAAGACTTCGTCCCCGGATGGGACTTTCCTTGGCGTGGGAGGCAAGCTTGGCAATACAGATATGTAGATCTCCTCCCATTGTAACCGACTTTGTGTAACCCTAGCCCTCTCCGGTGTCTATATAAACCGGAGGGTTTTAGTCCATAGGACGAACAACAATCATACCATAGGCTAGCTTCTAGGGTTTAGCCTCTCTGATCTCATGGTAGATCTACTCTTGTACTACCCATATCATCAATATTAATCAAGAAGGACGTAGGGTTTTACCTCCATCAAGAGGGCCCGAACCTGGGTAAAACATTGTGTCCCCTGCCTCCTGTTACCATCCGGCCTAGACGCATAGTTCGGGACCCCCTACCCGAGATCCGCCGGTTTTGACACCGACATTGGTGCTTTCATTGAGAGTTCCGCTGTGCCGTCGTCATCAGGAAGGATGCCTCATCCCGTCTTTAAAGACGGCACTGTTGCTAAGGGAGCTTTGGCTGTCGACCAAACTCTCCGGCTAGGTGGTTTTCTTATGACCGCCTGTTCGGCCGCTGCGCCGATGATGACTTCTCGGGTCATCACAAGCAATCTTCACATCAACTCGGAACTCGCCGAGCAGTTAGATCCAATGGAGCTCTCTTCCCTAAACGAGCTCTTGGATCGCATCGCCGCCCTGGGAGTCGCTACAGACTACGATCAGATTGGGCCTAAACCCGACCTGAGAGAGATCAACTCTCCCCAGGTCACCCATCATGTTGCAGTGGTGGAGGAACAATGCGGCGACCCTTCATCTATCTTAAGGACTAGCTATGTCCGGATTCCCGATCCCTCCAAGCCGGATACCTGCGGAGGGGAGGACGTCACTCAAGACCTAAACCTAGAGTCAGGCAGCGGGCTAGATTCAGTGGAAAATATCCAAGAATCCAAACTTCTGAGTTCGGAAACTCCTTGGCCCCTGAGTCTCAAATTGGGTGAGGTTTCGGATTCAATTCCACCCACCCACCCAAACATAAGCGATCTATCCCAAATTAGGAAAGATCCCGAAGAAACAGTACACCATTACTGGACCAGATTCCTCCTGGTCATGAACAGGATAAAGGACTGCCGCGAGGAAGACGCAATTTCATTCTTCTGCAATAATTGCATGGACAAGGGTGCATTATCGCCAGACACCCGGGTTAAACACCAAAAAGCAAAAACCCTCTACAGGGCATGGAACCGTACTGGAGGGATGGCTCAATGGACCCTGTAAAATTCATAGTGCAGAGGGCGCCACACCAACTCATAGCCTTAGAGCATGTTGGATACTCCGGCAGGTGGCCAAAAGTGGCGAAGATCTTCTAACCCCACAAGCCACAGAGCACCAGCCCAGGGATACCAGTACGGTATTAACAGTCTTCGAGACTTTCGCATCAAATAATATGCGAAAACAAACACTCCGCAGCCTTGCCAAAGTCTATCACGTGGCAACAATAAACCCATGGAGTGACACGGCTATTACTTTTAATGCTAGTGACGAACCTAAATTCCGAACACCCCGAGCACCAGCCACATTGGTCCTCAGTCCAATAGTGGACGGCTTTCGACTCACCAAGGTACTCATGGATGGTGGCAGCGGATTGAACCTCATTTATGAGGAAACCCTTCGAAAAATGGAAATAGACTGGAACCGCATTGAGCGAAGCAGCACAACCTTTAGAGGAATAATCCCCAGTCGGGAAGCGCGCTGTACAAGAAAAATCACACTAGATGTGGTGTTCGGCACGCCGGATAATTACAGGTCCGAAGAGGTCATGTTCCAAGTGGCCCCGTTCAGTAGCGGATACCACGCTCTATTAGGGCGGGAGGCGTTTACAATCTTCCAAGCCATACCCCATTACGGGTACATGAAGCTCAAAATGCCCGGGCCCAACGGAATCATCACTCTTGCTAGTGATCCGTACATAGCACTCTGCGCCAAAAATAAGACAACCACACTGGCCCTCGAGGCACTATCCGAAGCCCTAGCGGCCGAGGAACTGACTGCGCTGCTCTCCACGGTGAACAGGGACGACGTGATACTCGATAAAAGATCCAAGTCCACCTCCTTTAAACCGGCGGATGAAATAGTCAAATTCCAAGTCCATCCAGCGGACCCTACAAAAACAGCTTCCATCGGGGCACAATTAAACCCTGATGTAGATGCCGCACTACGAGAGTTCCTACGCGAGAACTGGGACATTTTTGCCTGGCACCCTTCAGACATGCCAGGAATCCCACGTAGGCTGGCTGAGCACAGCCTAAATATCCTAAAAGGATTGAAGCCAGTCAAGCAGGCTCTTCGGCGTTTCTCCGGACCTAAGAGACAAGCCATGGGAGAGGAACTAGCCAAGCTATTGGAGGCCGGATTCATCAGAGACATAAAACATCCGGACTGGCTAGCAAACCTGGTGATGGTACCAAAGAAGGACAAATCCTGGCGCTTGTGCGTCGATTTTAAGGACCTCAACAAGGCTTGCCCAAAGGATCCCTTCCCCCTCCCCCGCATCGATCAAATTATCGACGCTACCGCAGGACACGATTCATTGTGTTTCCTCAACGCATACTCCGGCTACCATCAAATTAAGATGGCAGAGCTAGACCAAGCCGCAACGGCATTGATCACACCATATGGCCCATTATGCTTCAACACAATGCCCTTCGGGCTCAAAAACGCCGGTGCAACATATCAGCGCATGATTCAGACATGTCTGGCAAACCAGATCGGCAAAACAGTGGAGGCATACGTAGATGACGTGGTTGTCAAAACCAAGCATGTCGAATCTCTAGTAGACGACTTGAGGCTCACATTCGATAACCTCCGAACATACGACATCAAGTTCAACCCGGAAAAATGCGTTTTCGGCATACCAGCCGGAAAGCTCTTGGGCTTCATTGTATCCGGTAGAGGAATTGAAGCAAATCCAGCCAAGATCCGAGGTCTGTCACAATTGGACATCCCAAAGGACCTCAAAAAAATACAAAAATTGACCGGATGTGTGGCGGCTCTAAGCCGCTTTATCTCCCGCTTGGGAGAAAAGGCATTACCCCTTTATCACCTCCTCCGGCGCACCAAACACTTCGAGTGGACGGATGCCGCCACGAACGGACTCGATGAAATAAAAGCCATATTGGCAACAAACGCAGTCCTGGCTGAGCCAAACATTGGCGAACCAATGCTATTATACATTGCGGCAACTCATCAAGTTGTAAGCGCAGTGCTCGTCGTCGAACGAGAAACGGACGGACACAAATTCCCCCTTTAAAAGCCGGTTTACTATGTGTCCACTGTCCTTACTCCATGCAAGTCACGGTACCCACATTATCAAAAGATAGCGTATGTGGTATTTATGGCATCCCGGAAGTTGCGACACTACTTTCAAGAGTGTTCGATAATGGTAGCCTTGGAAGTACCACTTAACGATATTATAAACAACCACGACGCGACGGGCTGGATTGCCAAATGGGCCATTGAGCTCCTCCCGTTCGACATAACTTAAAAGCCATGGCGAGCTATTAAGTCGCAAGTTTTGGCTGACTTCGTCGCCGAATGGACGGAAGCCGAACTCCCTAAAGAGTACGACACATATTCCAACTGGATCATGTACTTCGACGGCTCCAAAATGTTGGCTGGTCTGGGGGCTGGCATCGTTTGACGTCCCCAACTGGAGATAGAGTTCAATATGTACTCCAGATAATGTATACGGACTCCAATAACGCAGCCGAATATGAGGCCCTTCTACATGGTCTCCGGATGGCAGTATCCATGGGCATTCAACGCCTAGAGGTGCGCGGGGATTCGAACCTCACGATATCCCAAATAAATGGAGACTTTGATGCCAAGGATCCGAAAATGGTAGCTTATCGCAACACCGTCCTAAAAATGTCAGCTCGGTTCAAGGGGCTCGAATTTCACCATATAGCCCGGGAAAACAATCAGGCAGCAGACGTCCTGGCACGCATCGGCGCAAAACGTGATTTCGTCCCTCCCAACATCTTCTTGGAGAGGTTGTTCAAGCCATCCGTAGTATGGGAAGGGGAACCCAGAAATAACAGCCCGGACCCAACCGCACTGCCCGACACCGAACATTCTGACATAATTGGAGGCTCTGCCAACGCAATAACATCTTCAGCCCACGTAATAATGGCAGTCATCGCCCCGTGGACAGAACCATTCCTAGCCTACCTAACTAAGCAGGAACTTCCCAAGGACCAAAACGAGGCACGCTGCATAGTGCGGCGATCTAAGCCTATAAAGTCCATGAGGGGGAGCTTTATAAGAAAAGCACCACCGGAGTCCTTCAAAGGTGCATCTCCGAAGAGGAAGGGCGGAATCTTCTGGCTGAAATTCATGCCGGACTCGGTGGCCACCACGCTGCAGCCCGGGCCCTTGTAAGCAAGGCCTTCCATACAAGCTTCTATTGGCCGACGGCCCAGGCAGACGCTCAGGACTTAGTCCAACGATGCGTTGGTTGCCAGCTTTTTGCTAACCAAAGCCATATGCCACCCACCGCCCTCCAAACTATCCCCATCACCTGGCCCTTCGCGGTCTAGGGGCTTGACATGGTTGGACCCCTTAAAGGAGGAACCCACAAGCAAAAATACTTACTGGTCATGGTGGCTAAGTTCACCAAATGGATAGAGGCCAAGCCTGTCAAAACGGGCGAATCCGGACCGGTGATAGACTACATATCCGGGGTCGTACACCGTTACGGCGTCCCCCACAGCATCATCACTGATAACGGCACGAACTTTATGGCCGACGAGGTAAAACTCTGGTGCAAAAACATGGGCATCAAGCTCGACTATGCTTCAGTCTATCACCCACAAACTAACGGGCAGGTCGAGCGAGCAAATGGTGTAATCATGAGCGGCATCAAACCCGGGTTAGTGCGGTCCCTCAAGGAATCTAACACTCACCGGGTAGAGGAGCTCGACTCTGTACTCTGGGGGCTGCGGACCACGCCGAACCGCACTACCGGATACACACCATTCTTCATGGTATACGGAGCAGAGGCACTTCTGCCCTACGACATAATACATGACTCACCTCGAGTGCGCATGTACGAAGAAAGAGAAGCCAAGCTCGATCAGCAGGACAGTTTGGACGCCTTGGAGGAGGAGCGTGACGTGGCAAAAGCCCGTTCCACATTCTATCAACAGCAGGCTCGAAGATACCAAAGCAGAGAAGTACGGGCCAAAACTTACAATGTTGGCAAGTTACTTCTACGCCTGCCGGATAAGAAAAAGGACAAACTCAGGCCCAAGTGGGAAGGTCCCTTCATTATTGACCAAGTCCTAACTGGTGGAGCGTACCGTCTACGGGATGCATCAGATAATCGACTCGAGCTGAACCCATGGAACGCAGCCCGACTTTGAAGATTCTACGCCTAGCGCCGGACCCTGTGTTCGTCTCCTTCCTCTGTCCATTTTCTATACACAATCTTTCTTATATTTTTCTCCTTCTCCCCTTCTCTTCTCTCACAGCCTTTAAAGGCCCATTTGTGCCTTGTTTGCACGCAACTGATGCGCTATCCGCGCTCATCATACCTGGGGGCTTCTTTAAATAGAAGCTTATTCATACGGGCTTTATGCCTAACACATGTGTTATCCTTCCACATGTACCCTTTATTCACCATTATATGCATCGATATGACTTAAGTTTTGGCCAAGCTGGGTTGCCTGGCTCTTGTATTTATGCCCTACGTTCCCGTTAATTCGGCTAGGGCATAAGGGGAGCACCTCTGCGATTGTTACTGCCCGGTCAGCCGGATGTGTACCTCAGACTGGGTGAAGCCGAAAGCTAGCGTTCTTAAGGGAATATTCGGTCGGTGAACTAAATATGATTTTTCACTTATTTACTTATGCGCCCCCAGATGTTTTTTCTATGTCTCTTCTCGCAGTCCGGACATGCACTTTAGGGCATGCCTCCCAGGGAAAGGAACCCCTAACGGAACTATTCTCCCTGGAAGATGTTTCTTACTAACCATGTAATATAACATAACTAGTTGGGCACTTGTCTGTTCAAGCACTAATGACCCCTACGCCTGGTCTCCATGCATGCCCCAGTTCTTACATAACCGAGAGGGTATTCGGATACACTCCGGACCGTCGGGTCCCGAGGTTGAAGCGAAAAGGTCCGCCACGACAAACGATCTACAATCCGGCTAGAAGGCATTATACATGTCACCTTCAATTACATAGTCAATTTTACTGGTTAAATTCCTCTTCAATACCATCCAACAGGCTGTCTAGTTTACAGTCCTATTGGGAATACTTTGCAGCCAATTCTACTTGGCCGTACACTAAGCTCACAGGGATCTCCTTCCCATCGGGCCCCACAGGTCCAACCTCGGCCATGTGGTTTGGGTCAGCCTTCGTGTACCGCGTCTTCACAATGGCCCAGGCTTCCCTGGCGCCCTGACAGCAGGCCGATATCTTCCATAATCGGATGCGCCGCCGCGCTCCCTTCAGCTTCTCTGCAAGCTCTCCAAGGCCTTCGGGCATGGAGACGGATGGCCACAAGGCCTGGGCGACGCCTTGCATCACCTGCCGAACTCGTTCGTGCAGTTGTGAGAGCTCGGGAAGAAGGTCACCCGTAGAACTGGGCATTTCCTCTGCAGGACGACCTGTTAGCATACCTACAGACATAACTCTGTCAGCCAACTTCCTCGCCGAACTCTTTTTCAAAGTTCGTTAAAGCACTTACTAAATATGCCGCGTCGAAGCCACCGATTCTCCTTAACGGAGTCCGACAGTTGGGCACGAACATCCTTTAGTTCCACGCCCATCTTGGTGTTGGCATCTAGGAGATCATTCTTCTCCTGCCTCACCCTCGTAAGCACGCTCTCACTCTCCTTTAGCTGGCATAGGAGCTGGTTCTTATCCGGATTTACTCCAGCGTCATCTGCAATTTTACCGTCAGATCTGCATATACGCCGCACTTTATATGATACTTATCATTTGAAGGATATATTACCAGAGGGGGTCTCTTTGGGCTCCCCTGCTGCGGCTAGTGCGGCCTGAAGTTGGGCTTTGCACTCTTCCAGCTCCTGGGACAGTTGGGTATTCTTTTCTGTAAGAACCTGCATAACAAATGATCCTTAAATCAGTTATTCTAACTGTTTCAAGTCTCAGGGGCTACTGATATATATATATATAATCATCAAATTTATCACCCGTATGTCTTTTACATACTGCTCCTTAGCTCTAGCTAGACCATTTTGAGCGGCACGGAGGTACGCATCTCCCGAGTTGAAGGAATCCAATGCCTCTTGGGAGAAACAAGCGTCACGAAGAACAGTCCGGCAACGCCTGTGGTTCATGGAACTTTCCACCTCGGAATTGGCGGCGGACAGTCTGTCCGCATCCTCTGTCGGAGGAGCGCCCGGCGCACGCCTCGTATTCGTTCTCGCCTCCGAATCCAGCCTTGGAGCCTGGCTGGTGGAGGCACGATTAGTAGCCTCTCCGGATATAGTCCGGCGAGTGCTCTTTTTCCTAAAAAGAAGGCATGGGCGTCAGTATGCCTCTGAGAATAATATATTGGAATAAAGACGACGCGCCGTACCGCTGCGCCGGTGTCTCAATCCGGACTGCGCGTCTTTTCAGCTTGCCTGGCCTCGCGGCCCCTTGTTGGCTAGTTGCCGCAGGCTCGGCCTTCCGCCTCGAGGACCTCCCCTGCAAAACATGGTTGTTATACGGTAATCAAAAACACGCAAGGACGGATCCCTTTTCAAAGTACTGGGACTTCGGTCTTAGTAACCTGTGAGGCTGGAAGTAGCCCAGGGTAATCGGCCGTAATGGCCACCAAGGCGTTGTCATTGCTCAATTGGTAAAATACCCCATCGATCAGCTCCATAGATATGATCGGATCCTCTTGGGAGGCTGGGTCAAGGGACCGTTCCGGGTCCTCGGGTTGTGGAGGAGGGCTGTTTATCTCCCTTACAGCCTGGCGCAGCTCCTGCGTTGAAATCTCTAGACTGAATACTTAACTATGGGAATATGAAACGGATGGGCGAGAAAGAGTGTCCGCTTATCCAGCTCAGAGGATTGTACATAGAAAATCCGCCCTGCGGGTTGACGTAGAGGAATTCCTCCTCTTCTCCCTTGTACAAAGTGGATAAGATCTTTATTAGAGCAGCAACCGATTCTGGCCCTTTACGGCCATAGCGAGTGGCGTCATCCTCCCCGTTGAAATCCCACATGGGGTGGCCTCTATACTGAAGCGGCTGCACCCCCCGCATAATACATGTGGCCATGACCTCGATCATGGTCAATTCGGATCGAGCTAACAAACTTATCCGGCTCATCGGGTAAAGAATGTCCCTATCATCTTCCTCCTGGGGGCTCCGTGGACGCCAGCTCTGGCGCTTCTTCAAAGGAGCGTTGTCGAACTCAGGGAGGCCGATTCGAATAGGGTCCGGGAGGGGGACGTCTTCTATATAAAACCATTCTGAAGGCCAGTCTTCGGACGTCTTCTTTGGGGTTCCGGATAGATATCCGGTCCCGGCAATACGCCACACTTCTGCTCCGCCCACTTGATATATTGACCCCTCCTGAGAACGGGGCACAAGGCAAAACAACTTCTTCCACAGCGCGAAATGAGCCTCACAGTCGACCGGCCATGATGGAATGGATCTCTGTCGGATGCGCTCCGATGAAGGCTCGCCAAGGGAGGATGGTGTGATTTGGATCTGAAATCCTCATCTCTTTAATAGGCAGCTCATTCGCACAGCTAGGGGGTTAAATGTAAAAACACCCTGGCTCTTCACATTCGCTCGACACGTGGAAAGTGGCCATTATTGGGCGTGGAAGCCAATGAGCAGAACATTCACAAGAAGCCGGACACTATTTAAACAGGTACACGGAATTTGGAGAGGAACCCGCCTTGCAATGCCGAAGACAATTTGCGCGCCGGACTCATCGTCATTGAAGCCTGGTTCGGGGGCTACTGAGGGAGTCCTGGATTAGGGGGTGCCCGGATAACTGGACTATAACCTTTGGCCAGACTCTTGGACTATGAAGATACAAGATTGAAGACCCGTGTCCGGATGGAACTTTCCTTGGCGTGGGAGGCAAGCTTGGCAATACGGATATGTAGATCTCCTCCCATTGTAACCGACTCTGTGTAACCCTAGCCCTCTCCGATGTCTATATAAACCGGAGGGTTTTAGTCCATAGGACAAACAATAGTCATACCATAGGCTAGCTTCTAGGGTTTAGCCTCTCTGATCTCGTGGTAGATCTACTCTTGTACTACCCATATCATCAAAATTAATCAAGCAGGACATAGGGTTTTACCTCCATCAAGAGGGCCCGAACCTGGGTGAAACATTGTGTCCCTTGCCTCCTGTTACCATCCGGCCTAGACGCACAGTTCGGGACCCCCTACCCGAGATCCGTCGGTTTTGACACCGACAGGTACCTTGCCGCCCTCAGTGCAGCTTCGCGATGAAGTTCCTCCCCCAGCACGAGGTCCATCCCCCGCATGGCGTCCTGCTGTGTTTCATCAAACGCCAAGACCCATGCGGAGCGATGCCCGACCTCGTAAGGAAGGACTGCTTCAGCTCCCTAGACAGGGAAGAATGGGGTCTCGCCCATTGGTTTGGTAGCGGTGGTGCGGATAGACCATAGCACGGACTGGAGCTCGTCGTGCGAGCCCCTGCCACCTTCCTCGAGCTTCTTCTTGAAGGTCCTGGTCTTGAGGCCTCTCAGGACCTCCGCGTTGGCACGTTCGGCCTGACCATTGCTCCTGGGGTGCGCCACCGAAGCGTAGCAGATCTGCGTTCCAAGGTTAGCACAGCAGGTTTTGAAAAGGTTACTAGTGAACTGCGAGCCGTTATCTGTGATGATGCGGTTGGGGACCCCGAAGCGGCTCACGAGGCCCTTGATGAACTTGACAGCGGAGCCAGCCGGGATGGTACGGATAGCTTCCACATCCGCCCACTTGGTGAACTTGTCGATGGCGACGTAGAGGTAACGGTAGCCCCCAAGCGCTCAAAGGAACGGCCCCAAGATGTCCAGCCCCCAGACTGCGAACGGCCATGTCGGTGTCAAAACCGACAGATCTCGGGTAGGGGGTCCTGAACTGTGCGTCTAGGCCGGATGGTAACAAGAGGCAGGGGACACAATGTTTTACCCAGGTTCGGGCCCTCTTGATGGAGGTAAAACCCTACATCCTGCTTGATTAATATTGATGATATGGGTAGTACAAGAGTAGATCTACCACGAGATCAGAGATGCTAAACCCTATAAGCTAGCCTATGGTATGATTGTATGTTGTCCTACGGACTAAAACCCTCCGGTTTATATAGACACCGGAGAGGTTAGGGTTACACAGAGTCAGTTACAATGGGAGGAGATCTACATATCCGTATTGCCAAGCTTGCCTTCCACGCCAAGGAAAGTCCCATCCGGACACGTGACAAGTCTTCAATCTTGTATCTTCATAGTCCAATATTCCGGCTATCTGAACACCCCCTAATCCAGGACTCCCTCAGTAGCCCCTGAACCAGGCTTCAATGACGACGAGTCCGGCGCGCAGATTGTCTTCGGCATTGCAAGGCGGGTTCCTCCTTCGAATACTTCATAGAAGATTTTGAGCACAAGGATAGTGTCCGGCTCTGCAAAATAAGTTCCACATACTGCCGTAGAGAGAATAATATTTACACAAATCTTAATCTGCTGACATGTTTTGGCAACATGACATTATGCCATGGCCCGGTGCTTATTCGAACCATTTTTCTTCAACCAGTTCCACACACAACGCGAGGCGGTTTCTTGACACATCTCGTCAAAGCAGAGATCGTGTTCCCCCAATTACGTGATTCTCATTAATACGATCGTGGGTAACCCAACCGTGTGTAGGACTCCTAGATTATAGGTAAGTCCAAACGGCCACGGTGAGAACGCTTGACATTCACCCTCTTTATAAAGGGACAAGTTTTTCATTTTTTCCCTCTCGTGCTCAATCGAACCCCTCCCCCGCCTCGAGTTCTAACACCCAAAGCCCAGGTCAGGTGCTCCGGATCTTCAATCATGTCCGGATCCAGCCTTCAAGGCCGATGGATGCCCTCCTCCGTCACGGAAGAGTATATCAAGAAGTTGAGGGAGGCCAGATACCTGACCGCCGAGGTTTCGCATCGGCTGCCTGCTCGAGGGCAGGTCGTCCCCACTCCCGAACCCAATGAGAACTTCGTGTTCGTCTCCCACTTCCTCTGAGGCCTAGGCCTCACTCTAGATCCCTTCGTTAGGGGTTTGATGTTCTATTACAGGCTAGATTTCCATGATCTAGCTCCAGACTCCTTTCTCCACATCTCGACATTTATTGTCATGTGTGAGGCCTTCCTCCGCATTACCCCTCACTTCGGCCTGTGGCTCAAGACCTTTGAAGTGAAGCCGAAGATGATCGAGGGGCAACATGCAGCGTGCGGAGGCGCGTCAATAAGCAAGTTGGCAGGAGCTCCGTGGCCGAAAGGTTCCTTTCCAGAGCTGTCCGGATTATGGCAACAGGAGTGGTTTTACATCACGGCTCCCAGAAGTGCCAAGTGGGCGGCTGCCCCTGCTTTCCGCTCGGGCCCCCCACCATAACTGATGTCATGGATTAGCAGAGGACTGAGCTGGGGTCCAGCCAAGGACGTGCCTATACTGCAAAGCCGCATTCAAGATCTCTTCGAGGGAGATTTTAATTTGGTTGTGGTAGTGCAAGTTATGTTGGTTCGTCGAGTCCAGCCCTGCAAACGCCGGCCCCTTCGCTTATGGGAGTTCAACCCAGAAGGACCACGTGCTATTCAAAGTTTCCCCGCCCTGACGCACGAGGAAATTTACAAGTCATTCTTCGGACCTCAAATAGAGTGTCTGGATACTACCGAAGACGTGGGCCTGAGCAGTAACCGCGCCGCTGAACAAGTAAGTAATCCTCTAGCCGAACACACCGTCTTTTATTCATCATGATGTCATCTCTGAGAAATCGCTCTTTGACCAGGACTGGCTAACAAAAGAGAAGATGATTCGGTGTTCGGCCCCCCTCCCTGAGGGTTTGGAAAATCCGGTGCTGGAAAAGATGCTCGAGCTCGCACCTTGCCCGGAGCCCTTGAAGGAAGATACAAGGGGGAATAATATGGGCAAAAGCGGCCCCCCATCGCTGCCAGTTCCAACTGAGGGAATGAGCGCCTCCATAAAGGAGGATAACCGGGGGAGGAAGAGGACTGCTTCTGAGGATCTGGAAGCCGAGGCCTCCAAAAAAGAGAAGAAGTCTCCAACAGAGGGTCCTGCCTCGAGGGGTGCTCTTGCCGCACAAATTCCGCGGGAGGATCAGCCCTCCAATGAGTCGTAAGTGATTCAAAAAATACTTTAATAGTGAAGGTATACTACCTTTCTTCTGAGGAGAATAACCGCCGCATATATCATGCAGTTCGGGTCTTAGCCCTTCTCAGCTGAGCTCGTCTTCAGGGGATCTTCTTCCGGAGATGATGGAGAGCGAAACGCCTCCCCCGGACTCCTCCGCTCAAGAAGCAGGCGACCCCAAAGTGTCGTCATGGAGGGCCTCTCCGGATTCGGTGAGGCCAGAAGATAATCCCATAGTCACCCGAAGTCCCCAACGTCCGGCTCTCGAAGAGAGAAAACAAAAGAGTCCGGCACCGTCTGGTATGCGGGCGGACGTTCTGAGGGAGCTATTGGAGCGAGCGGCCATCTTAGAAGAACACCATACGCTAATGGGTACGGTGATGGAAAGCATTTCGTCCGCCAAAAGCAGATTACATGAAGCCTTTATGAGTCTACTGACAGGCTTTGAGGTACGTGAAATGATATTTGATAGTACCGCACATGTTAGGTGTGCCTTGTGTAGATGGTAGCCCCTGAGACTCTGGTTGTTGTCGAGAACGGCGGCGAACAGAGGATCATAGTCCTAGGCAATAACCAGACTGCCTTTATGTGCAGGTGGTGGAAGCTCCGGTGGCTAGCCGGACTAGTGAGTTTGCCGAATTAAAGCGGCACTGTATGCGGCAGACGCCGACATTGATCTTGTTAACAAGCGGCTTGACGAATCACAGGGTAAGTAATGTTTTCTGGTGAATGTCACATAATAATAGCAGCATGATGCCAGTATCTTTAATATGTTGTGACTGCAGACGGAGCTGCCACCGTGGAGACCCTTCGGGCGGAACTCGCCCGAGCCAAGGAACAAGCGAGGGTTAGTAATGCGGCTGCTTTGAAGGCGGCCGAAGAGTTAAGAGCCAAGAAGGCCGCACATTGCGAAAGCAAAGAAAAGATGGCCAAGATGGCCGTAGAATTAAAAGGCACTGCCGACCATTTCCAGTTCCTTGAAGAAGAGAACCGAGTGAAGGCAGCGGACCTTGAGAAGGCCATGATGGCGACCAAAGACACTCGCTCTGCTATGAGGGCGAAGAAGGAGGAGCTGCGGGAAGCCAGGGATATTGCGGCTGGGAAGCCCTTTCTACTGCAGAGGAAGTTCGGAGATCCGCGGTATGCCCCTCTGGATCGGTTGTGGAGTTCAGCAGACGCATATATGGACTTGGCGGCAAGCGCTGTCGATGCGGTCGAATACTTCCGAGATCAGTCAGATCGTGAAGTAGACAAGCTGTTCTGGTCGCAATTTAATGTTCCAGAGTGTCCGCTTCCCTTGACTGATCAGCTAGCCGAATGGGCCGAACTTAATAGGTTGTCCGGACTCGCCATGAGGTCCGTTGTAGATCATTTTTGGCCGGAGAAGCCGAAGCCGAACAACTATTTTAGCTTAGTGCAGCAGTTCCTTGGTGCGGTGCCGCGCATCAACGCGATGAAGAGGTCGGTGTGCATAGAAGGCTCGTGGATGTCCTTTGCCCGTGTCAAGGCATACTGGGCGGAGATGGATGCTACCACTGTTGCGGCGCAAGGTTCGACCATAGGCCGAGTAGCTGCCGAGCACTATTTTGAAGAGGTTCTTGAGGGTGCTCGTTTGACAGAGTCCCAGTGCTCGAAGAATATTATGTTTGAGTGACATGTATTGCCATTATAAACACAATGTTTTTATGAAATATAGTAAGGCTGTATTTATACTTTGGCCGGAAAGTAATATGATGTGTCCTGTGCGGCCGTTTATGTATATATGTATATAACCTGAAAGATTGCAGTCGTCGGCTTCAACCCTCACGCATATAATGTGGAGGTGCTCGCAAAAAACGTGTGTTCACACTTAACCCAACGTCTTGGTCCTATTAAGGAGGTGATAGTGCAGCGAACAAGGCAACCGGACTATAAGCTTTAACACTTTCACTTAGCCATAGGAGTTTGATAGTGGGGCTACTAGATAGCCCCTGGTGGCTCCGCACTCTCCCGATCTCGGGGTGTGTACATGCCTGGCCGGAAAACGGCCCTTCGTTAAGGTGGAGGAATTCTATTATTCCGATAGGTCATTGAGTGGTTGACCAGTCTCGTGCTATATCATGATAGTCAGTTTTTGGCTTTCTTTACTGAGGTGCTCGTTCGGATGAACCAGGGCACAATCGCAGTAGTTCTCCTGGTGCTGCCTTAGCCGATAAAGCGGAACGTAAGGCACCAAAACACAGGAGCCGGGCAAACCCAACATTTGACCAAAGACAATGATTCAGAGCTGATGCATATAAGGCCAAACTCGCGATGCTGAACACTCCCTAAGGTATTCGGTCTTTATGTTATAAATCGGGCCTAAATAGTGCCCTTTGTAAGAAGCCCCTTGTGTCCAGGTACGTGCATTATTCTGACGTGGCCACTTGCCAAGACGTCAGCATCCTTCTTAATTGTGTTGAGAATTCGAGGGATGTGTATCAACAAGAGATAGTAAAAAAGGTTTATGCAGGGTCTCAATCTAAAAAGAATCCTTGGAGCGGGTCCCTGCTGCACGTCTGCGCCTGTGTCTCCATTGTGCCGTATCTTGGACGGGTGTAGCACGATGGTCATCTGTAAAAGAGAGGAACTTAGGTGAAAAAGTTGTCGTGCAAAAAGGTGGTTTTTTAAAGAAACCATGTATAATGAAAAATGAGTAAAAAATTGCCACTTGTATGCGCGCGTTGAGCTCCTTGTATTTGTAATAGGGGTGTGGCCCTCAATCCGGTATGAATTACATATAGCTGCGCCGGACTCGTCTAACCGTGTCCGTGTTTTGACGACCTATTGAATGCTTTAGTTGGTGAGGCCGTTTTTAGTGTGCGGCTGCTAAGGCAATCCCCTTTTCGACGCGCAAATATCGCTCAATATTTCCGTTCACTGTAATGATGCCACATGGACCGGGCATCTTGAGCGTGAGGGAAGCGTAATGCGGTATTGCATTAAAGCAAGAAAAAGCTTCGCGTCCAAGTAGTGCTTGATAACCACTTTGGAACGGAGCAATGTGGAAGGTTAAATGTTTGCTACGGAAGTTATCGGGGAAGCCGAATATAACTTTTAGTAGCAGGGAGCCCGTGCAGTGAGCCCCTGGGCCTGGCGTTACTCCTTTAAAGGTAGTGTTGCTATGGCGGATTTCCGTTGGGTCTATCCCCATTTCGCGGATTGTATCATGGTATATCAGGTTTAAACTGCTGCCACCGTCCATCAGGACTCGTGTAAAGTGGTATCCGTTAATTATTGGGTCTAATACCAGGGCAGCCCATCCTGCACGCCGGATACTTGCTGAGTAATCACGATGGTCGAAAGTGATCGTTTGAGACAACCAGTGGTAGGACTTCGCTGTGATAGGCCCTTGGGCATGTCTCTCTGGGAGTGCCGCTTTGCTTCCCTTGATCACATGTAACACGTTGATTGTTTTGACTTCTGGTGGAAACTTCTTTTGTTCCCCAGTGTCTTGCTTGAGAGGCTCATCCTCGTCTTCGCTTGGTGTATCCTCCCCCTTGTGTACGGCATTGAGCTTGCCGGACTGCTTGAAGACCCAACATTCTCTGTGGGTATGATTAGCGGGTTTACCAGGGGTGCTATGGATCTGACATACTTGGTCCAGAATTTTGTTTAGGCTGGACAGTTCGTCTCTGGCGTCTTTAGAGGGTGGCTTTTGCTGACTCGGCCGAGAGCTTTTGAATCCGGCGTTTACTGATGTGCTCTTCGTGTTGTCTTCTTTATTCCGGTGTTTGTTATTGTTGTTGCACCGTGATTTCCCGTTTCCATCTCTAGCTTTGGATGTACTGGGGTCGCTGGTGCTGCATCTGTCTAGCCAGCTGTCCTCACCCGCGCAAAAGCGGGTCATGAGGCTTGTTAATACTGCCATTGTTCTCGGCTTTTCTTGGCCGAGGTGTCTGGCAAGCCATTCGTCACGGAAGCTATGCTTAAAAGCTGCCAAGGCTTCAACGTCCAGACAGTCGACTATTTGGTTCTTTTTAGTAAGAAACCTGTTCCAAAGCTTTCGGGCTGACTCTCCGGGCTGTTTAGTTATATGACTCAAATCGTCTGCGTTCGGAGGTCGGACATAAGTCCCTTGAAAATTTGCCCGAGAAGCATCTTCGAGCTCTTCCCAGCTTCCAATGGAGTTTTCGGGGAGGCTTTTAAGCCAGTGCCGAGCTGGCCCTTTGAGCTTGAGGGGTAAGTATTTAATGGCGTGGAGATTGTCTCCTCGAGCCATATGGATGTGGAGGATATAGTCCTCAATCCAGACCCCAGGGTCTATTGTTCCGTCGTATTCCTCTATGTTTATGGGTTTGAATCCCTCTGGAAATTCATGGTCCAACACCTCATTGGTGAAACATAGGTGGCGTGCGGTGCCCCTGTATCTGGGCGTGCCGTGGTGTTCGGATGTTTGGTGTGTTTCATCGTGTGCTAGAGTGCGCTTGCGCGGTCCATAGATGGATCTAGTTGCTCCGTCCTTTTGATGCGAGCACTTGCGTGGATCGCGTATTGGCTTCTGTGCGGCGTTGCTTGCCGCTCCATGTTGGTTGTGAGGTCGTCTATCCGACTGGGTGGCCGTTTTAATTTTTGGTTGTGGGGGATCTAAGGCCTCCTCATCGAATTCAGGTAGCAACTTCCGCTTCGGATAGCTCTTGGTGAGGCGATTACCGCATACTTCGCTGCTGTGTTGAGTACTTTACTCCATCTGATTTGGAGTGTGTCTTTCGCTACCTTGAGCCTTTTCTTCTGCCTTTTTAGACTCCTCGTGGTGGCAACAAGCCTTTGATAGGCATTTTGTTGCTCCGGGCGTCTGTCCGGTGTTATGTCCTCCTGACTATTATCCTTGACAGAGTAGGTTTGTTCGGTTTGATTCTCCACGTTGCCGTGGTCCGGCAGTGGTTCGCCCTGCTCTAATGCTGGGTCTATATGATCATTATTTCTGTCAAGGCGGGATTTGGGGTGGCGCTTACACCGCCGCTTTGACTGCTTCTCGAGGGGACAACCCTTCGTTGCGTCATTCTGTTCCTCGTCGTCGTTTTCCTTTGGTGTGTCCACCATGTATACGTCATGTGATGAGGCGGACGTCCAGTGCCCTATGGGCAGTGGTTCCTCTTTGTCTCTCGCATCGTCGTCCATACCATCGATGTCTTCGGAGTCGAAGTCGAGCATGTCGGTTAAGTCATCGACAGTGGCTACTAAGTGGGTGGTGGGTGGGTCGCGAATTTCTTCATCGTCCGCATCCCAGTCCTGTGGGACATAGTTCGGACAGGATCCTCCTGATAAGGAGAGAGACCTTAACGAGTTCAGTATGTCACCAAAGGGCAAGTGCTGAAAAATATCCACGGAGGTAAATTCCATGATCGGCGCCCAATCAGATTCGATAGGAATGGGCGCAGGCGTTTCGGAGTCCGTGGCCGGAGAAGGATCCGGCAGTTTAACAACACGGCTCTCGTGCAAGGTAAGGTCGATGTTCGGCTCAATCGCCGCTGAGGGTAAGGCCTCCGTGGCGGGGTCCATCCATCCATCCGCGGAAGGCGCAATTGGCTCCGAATTGAAGGTCAGAGCGGCTGCCGGTGCGTTCTCCTTAACACTGTCCGATGGGAGAGCTAAGTCATACTCATCGTGACCGCGTGGCGCACAAGGAAGAGGCTCGAATCCGTCGAAGATCAGATCTCCACGGATATCGGCCATGTAGTTTAAGCTTCCAAACCTGACTTGGCGGCCAGGGGCGTAACTTTCAATCTGCTCCAGATGGCCAAGCAAATTGGCCCGCAGTGCAAAGCCGCCGAATGCGAAGATCTGTTCGGGGAGAAAAGTCTCACCCTGGACTGCATCGCTATCGATGATAGTAGGAGCCATCAAGCCTAATGGCGACGACACAGAGGAACTCTCAATGAAAGCACCAATGTCGGTGTCAAAACCGCCGGATCTCGGGTAGGGGGTCCCGAACTGTGCGTCTAGGCCGGATGGTAACAAGAGGCAGGGGACACAATGTTTTACCCAGGTTTGGGCCCTCTTGATGGAGGTAAAACCCTACGTCCTGCGTGATTAATATTGATGATATGGGTAGTACAAGAGTAGATCTACCACGAGATCAGAGAGGCTAAACCCTAGAAGCTAGCCTATGGTATGATTGTATGTTGTTCTACGGACTAAAACCCTCCGGTTTCTATAGACACCGGAGAGGTTAGGGTTACACAGAGTCGGTTACAATGGGAGGAGATCTACATATCCGTATTGCCAAGCTTGCCTTCCACGCCAAGGAAAGTCCCATCCGGACACGGGACGAAGTCTTCAATCTTGTATCTTCATAGTCCAACAGTCCGGCCCAAGGTTATAGTCCAGCTATCCGAACACCCCCTAATCCAGGACTCCTTCAGGCCACGTGAGCGGAATGGTCTGGAGGCCTTGAGCCGGCTGATGAATTTGCTTGGCATGGAACTGGTAGGCTTCGCAAGACTTCACCAGCTCAGCTGCGTCGTTGAGCGCAGTGGGCCAGTAGAACCCACTGCGGAATACCTTGCTGACGAGGGTCCGTGAGGACGAGTGGTGCCTGCAGTCCCCACCGTGTATGTCAGTTAGCAGCTCCTTCCCCTGGTCCCTGGAAATGCAGCGCAGGGAAACATCGTTTGGCCGCTTCCTGTACAGCTCACCATCCTGGATGCAGTACGCCGTCGCTTGCCAAACCAGACACTCTGCATCTTCCTCCTTCTCTGGCAGCGCCCCTTGCATCAGATATCTTTAAATTCCTTGGTCCAGCATCCCTCCTGAGGTTCGAGCGCCAAGAGCAAGCGAGCTCCTGAGGTCGGGCCGCAGGCCGGGGCTCCTGTGGCAGGAGGCTGTGGGAGCTCCTCCCGAGGCTAAGCAATGCTTGAAGGTGGCGGTGTCGCCGATGGCTTGAAGAGACTGTTCCTCAAAGACACCGGGCTCTTGTGGCTGCCGCTTGGATGCTCTCTTGGCGATGTCGTCAGCTTCTTTGTTAGTGCTCCAGGGCACGTGTTGCAGCTCCAGGCCCAAGAACTGCTTCTCCATCCTGCGCACCTCCGCGAGGTATGCCTCCGTATGCTCGTCCTTCGGCTCATATACTTTGTTGGAGAAGTTGACGAGGAGCTGTGAGTCGCCTCTAACGGTAAGGCGCTTCACCCCCACAACTTTCGCGGCCTTTAGGCCAGCTATGAGGCCTTCGTATTCTGCGATGTTGTTGGAGACCTTCTCGCCCTGCTGAAAGCAGAGCTGCACGGCGTAGTAGAGCTTATCCTGAGTGGGCGAGATGAGTACTGCTCTGCCCCCGTGCCCTGGTGCGCGAAGGCGCCATCGAAGTACAGGACCCAACCATCTGGTGCCTCGCTTCCTGGCGAGGTGGACCGGTCTTCGCCTACTTCGAGTGTCGGGACGTCCATCCATTCCGCCACAAAATTAGCGAGCACAGCTCCCTTGATGACCCCAGTAGTGCTGAACTCTAACTGGAATGCTTGCAGCTCGATGTTCCACTCGGCGACCCTTCCAGTAGAATTGGGGCTCCTAAGCACCCTCTCTAATGGGTAGGCTGAGACAACCTTGATGGGGTGCCCCTAGAAGTAGTGCCCTAGCTTGCGCGAGGCCACCAAGAGTGCGAGCAGAAGCTTCTGAGGCATGGGATATCGCGCCCTCGCATCTCACAACACGATGCTGATGAAATACACCGGGTGTTCGACGAGGGCTGGTGTGGAGTCTGGGCTCGCGTCCTGTGGAAGTTGAGACGCCTCGTGAGGTGACGGGGCTCCTGACGCCTGATTGTTTGGGTGAATTTTGGCGGCGGCGTCCTGTTGAGCTTGGTCTTCTGTCGACTCTGCCACGGCTCTTGCGGTGCCTTCCTGATCTTGTATTGCCTCAGTTGTAGCCCGACGCAGCGCGCCCTTGGTTTGGTGCTCCTCCCAGACTGCCACTAGTGCTGCGCTGGCGGAGTACGGGGTAGCAGCGAGGTAGAGTACTAGGGGCTCAAGGGGCCGTGGCGCCACCATCACTGGTGGGCTAGTCAGGTATCTCTTGAGGTCTTGAAAAGCTCGGTTAGCCTCCTGGGTCCACTCGAATGGGCCCTTCTTCGTCATCAGCTTGAAGAAGGGTAGGGAACGTTCACCTAACTTGGAGATGAAGCGTCCCAACGCAGTTACCCGGCCATCCAGCTTCTGTATCTCCCTAAGGGTCTGCGGTGGGCTCATGTCCTCGATGGCCTTGATCTTCTCTGGATTCGCCTCGATCCCTCTATGGAACACGAGGAAGCCCAGCAGCTTGCCGGAAGGGACGCCGAACA
The DNA here is from genome assembly GCF_003073215.2 of Triticum urartu. NCBI lineage: Eukaryota > Viridiplantae > Streptophyta > Magnoliopsida > Poales > Poaceae > Triticum > Triticum urartu. Next base: position 484,383,403 of record NC_053024.1, read on the forward strand.
CACACTTCTCCGGGGTAAGCCGCAAGTTCACTTGGCGCAGGCTCTCGAAGGTCTCCTCCAGGTCTTGAATCAAGGTCCTCGCCTCCTGAGACTTCACCACAATGTCGTCGAGTAGGCCTCTGTGTTTCTCCCGAGCTGCCGCCCTAAGGCGATGTGCATCAGTCGCTGAAAGGTTGCGCCTGCGTTGTGCAATCCAAAAGACATGCAGGTGTAGCAGTACACCCCACACGGGGTCAGGAAGGCTGTCTTCTCCACATCTTCTACCGCTATCTTGATCTGGTGATATCCTGAGAACGCATCCAGGAAGCACAACAGGTGAAACTCGGTGGTGGAGTCGACGATCTGATCGATGCGCGGGAGCGGGAACAGATTTTTGGGCCAGGCCTTGCCAAGGTTGGTGAAGTCAACGCACATCTGTTCCTTCCCGCCTTTCTTCGGTACTACGACGGGGTTCGCCAGCTATTCGGGATACCGAACCCCGCGAATGGCGCCCGCCACCTCCAGCTTGCAGGTCTCTTGGACGATGAAGGCCTGCTTCTCAGTGGACTGCCATCTTGCCCGCTGCTTCATGGGGCGTACATTAGGGCATACCCTTAAGTGATGCTGAATCACTTCCCTCGGAACTCCTACCAGCTAATTGGACTCCCACGCGAATATATCCTTGTTTGCATGCAAGAACTTCACCAATGCTCCCTCTTGACCTTGATCAAGGCTGGCACCAATGGTAAAGGTGGCTCCTGAGGGCCCGTCCTCATTGACTGGCACCTGCTTGGTTTCCGCCTTGTCTTGTGTGAACAACTTCTTCTTCTTGGTCGGTACAGCTCCCTTGGCCTCGGAGGTGCCCGCGTCGGCAGGCTGTGCCGCCGTGGCGGTTTTGAGGGTGAGCCCGAGCACCTCCAGAGCCTCCTTGGCATCCCCTTTGACAGTGAGGACGCCCTTGCTCCCAGGCATCTTCATGAGGTTGTAGGCCGGATGAGTCGCTGCCATGAACTGGGCCAGAGCCGAGTACCCGAGAATGGCGTTGTACGGGAGGCCGATGCGGGCGATGTCGAAGTCGACCAGCTCGGTACGGTAGTTGTCACGCGTGTCGAAGGTGATGGGAAGGCGGATCTGTCCCAGAGAGCTGGCAGTGCCACCACCAACTCCTGAGAAAGGCTTGCTGAGGCTGAGGCGCTCGAGTGGCACGTGAAGAAGGCTTAAGGCCTCCACGGAGAGCAAGTTGAGGCCGGCTCCGCCGTCGACGAGGGTCTTGGTAACAGCCACGTTGCAGATGGTGGGCGTGCAGAGCATTGGGAGCATGCCCGAGCCAGTGGTGGAGTCGGGGTGGTCCTCTGAGCTGAAGGTGAGGTCAGCCTCTGGCGCAGCCCAGCCTGGCAGAGCCCCCGGGCGCTTGTAAGCAGCACCAATCTGGCGGAGGAACAACTTGACGTGGTGATCTAAAGGCGGTGCTCGAGTGCCGCCTAATAGGGCCGCGACTGCGTGGTGCGCCGATACCACGTAGCGAGCAGTGAAGAGGTCGCGGAGTTCCCCCCAGGATGCCACCGTGGACCCAGGGAGGTTGAGCAGCCAGGCGCGTGGCTCGCCGGCGAGGTCCATGGGGAGCTAGTTGGCCATGACCTTGTCGTCACCTCCGACCTCGAGGACGGCCACCTCGTATGCCAACAGGAAGGCAAACGGGTCTGCCACGCCATCGTAGAGCGGCGGCATCTCCAGCCTGAACTTGGGTGGCCATCGCACTTGCAGCAGGGCGGGGGCCAGGGCTCGGAGCCCCCTAGCCCCGTCATCAGCACCGGCCGCTGGAGCCGGTGGCGGGGCACCCGCCATGAGGGCGAAGAGCGGTGGCGCGGAGCGCGGGCCGGTGGAGAGGAGCTATGTCGCACCCCTACCTGGTGCGCCAAATGTCGGATCACGGGTTCCGGCAAACCCTTGAGGTTCGAACTCTGGGGTGCCCGCGAAGTTCTTTCCCTCCTTTTGATCTACGCCCTAGCTCGCTAAGGTCTCGCGGATGAACTCAATGCACTCACTACACAAAGACACAAGGTTTATACTGGTTAGGGCCACCGTTGTGGTGTAATACCCTACTCCAGTGTGGTGGTGGTGGATTGCCTCTTGGGCTAATGAAGAACAGTACAAGGGGAAGAACAGCTTCCTGAGGTTGAGGTGTTCTTGTGCTTGGTGTGCTAAGGGTTGGCCTTTTATCAAATCGTATCTCCCCCCTTTGGTGGTGGCTAGTCCTACTTATATAGGCCCTGGTCCTCTCCCCGAATATTGAGCGGGAAGGGAGCCAACAACGGCGGCGAATTTGAAAGGGGACCACTAGTACAAGCTATCCTGACAAAAGGTGGTCTTCGCCTGCCAAAGGTTCTGGTGGTGACGCCGTCCTGGGCTCCATGGTGACCTCCGTCCTGCCGTCCTTCTGGTCTTGGTCTCGTTGCACTGATATGGAAACCTTTGCCTAATGCCTCGGTACTCCGCGCTTGCACTTGCCCCCTTGGCACCAAAGAGGAAACAAGGACGCTGTGCGTGCTGGCGCCCGCTTGGTGTTGATCGTCATGGCTCACGTCACGAGAGCCTCGCGAGGTTCGCCCCGCCTTGATATCTCTGCTCCTCGTGAGGCAGCCTGGTGAGGCCGCTCCTGAGGAGGTCTTGCATCATCCGCCTCACGAGGCTTGGCTCCTCACGAGGGTCTTGAATGCCTTGTTCATTATGATGGGTCGTACAGACTTGCCAACACAGCCATACCATGGGCCGCATGCAGGCAAGTCTAGGGACCCCCGTTCCCAGAACACCGACAACTACGTTCCCCAACAGTCGTACATTCGGTACTTCAATGATTGGATCCTGGAGATGTTCGACTACATCAAGCGCGTTAACATAACGCTTCTGCTTTTGGTCTATGAGGGTACATGGACACACTCTCCCCCTCTCGTTGCTATGCATCTCCTAGATAGATCTTGCATGATTGTAGGATTTTTTTTAAATTGCATGCTATGTTCCCCAACAGTGGCATCCAATCTAGGTCTATGCGTAGATGATATGCACTAGTAGAACACAAAGAGTTGTGGGTGATAATAGTCATACTGCTTACCACCAACGTCTTACTTTGATTCGGCGGTATTGTTGGATGAAGCGGCCCGGACCGACATTACATGACCGTGTTCATGGGACTGGTTCTACCGACGTGCTTTGCATACAGGTGGCCGGCGGGTGTCTGTTTCTCCAACTTTAGTTGAATCGAGTTTGACTACGGCCGGTCCTTGTTGAAGGTTAAAACAACACACTTGACGAAAAATCTTTGTGGTTTTGATGCGTGGGTAAGAACAGTTCTTGCTAGAAGCCCATAGCAGCCACGTAAAACTTGCAACTACAATGTAGAGGACGTCTAACTTGTTTTTGCAGGGCATGTTGTGATGTGATTTGGTTAAGAAGTGATGAGATATAAATTGTTGTATGAGATGATCATGTTTTGTAACAGTTATCGGCAACTGGCAGGAGCCATATGGTTGTCGCTTTATTATATGAAATGCAATCGCCATGTAATTTCTTTACTTTATCACTAAGCGGTAGTGATAGTCGTAGATGCAATAGTTGGCGAGACGATAACGATGCTAGGATGGAGATCAAGGTGTCAAGCCGGTGATGATGGAGATCATGATGGTGCTTTGGAGATGGAGATTAAAGGCACAAGATGATGATGGCCATATCATGTCACATATTTTGATTGCATGTGATGTTTATCTTTTATGCATCTTATTTTTCTTAGTACGGCGGTAGCATTATAAGATGATCCCTCACTAAATTTCAAGGTATAAGTGTTCTCCCTGAGTATGCACCGTTGCTACAGTTCGTCGTGCCGAGACACCACGTGATGATCGGGTGTGATAAGCTCTACATTCACATACAACGGGTGCAAGCCAGTTTTGCACGTGCAGAATACTCGGGTTGAACTTGACGAGCCTAGCATATGCAGATATGACCTCGAAACACTGAGACCAAAATGTCGAACGTGAATCATAAAGTAGATATGATCAACATAGTGATGTTCACCATTGAAAACTACTCCATCTCACATGATGATCGGACATGGTTTAGTTGATATGGATCACGTGATCATTTAGATGACTAGAGGGATGCCTATCTTAGTGGGAGTTCTTTAGTAATATGATTAATTGAACTTTAATTTATCATGAACTTAGTACCAAATAGTTTTGCATATTTGTGTTGTTGCAGATCAATGGCCCATGCTACCGTTCCCTTGAATTTTAATGCTTTCCTAGAGAAAGCTAAGTTGAAAGATGATGGTAGCAACTACACGGTTAGGGTCCGTAACTTGAGGATTATCCTCATTGCGGCACCGAGGAATTATGACCTAGAAGCACCGCTAGGTGCAAGACCCGCTGCAGGAGCAACTCCGGACTTTATGAATGTCTGGCAGAGCAAAGCTAATGACTACTAGATAGTTCAGTGTGCCATGCTTTACGACTTAGAATTGGGACTTCAAAGACATTTTGAATGTCAAGGAGCATATGAGATGTTCCAGGAGTTGAAGTTAATATTTCAAGCAAATGCCCGAGTTGAGAGATATGAAGTCTCCAACAAGTTCTACAACTGCAAAATGGAGGAGAATAGTTCTGTCAGTGAACACATACTCAGAATGTCTGGGTACCATAACCACTTGACTCAGTTGGGAGTTAATCTTCCTAATGATAGTGTCATTGACAGAGTTCTTCAATCACTGCCACCAAGCTATAAAGGCTTCGTGATGAACTATAATATGCAAGGGATGGAAAAGACAATCCCTGAGCACTTCGTGATGCTAAAGGTACGGAGGTAGAAATCAAGAAGGAGCATCAAGTGTTGATGGTTAGCAAGACCACTAGTTTCAAGAAAAAGGGCAGATGGAAGAAGGGTAACTTCAAGAAGAACAGCAAGCAAGTTGCTGCTCAAGGGAAGAAGCCCAAGTCTAGACCTAAGCCTGAAACTGAGTGCTTCTACTGCAAAGGGACTGGTCATTGGAAGTGGAACTGCCCCAAGTATTTGGCAGATAAGATGGATGGCAAAATGAAAGGTATATTTGATATACATGTTATTGATGTGTACCTTACTAATGCTCATAGTAGCACCTGGGTATTTGATACTGGTTCTGTTGCTACAATTTGCAACTCGAAACAGGGGCTACGAATTAAACGAAGATTGGCTAAGGACGAGGTGATGATGCGCGTGGGAAATGGTTCCAAAGTCAATGTGATTGCCATCGGCACGCTACCTCTACATCTACCATCAGGATTAGTTTTAGACCTAAATAATTGTTATTCGGTGCCAGCGTTGAGCATGAACATTATATCTGGATCTTGTTTGACGCGAGATAATTATTCATTTAAATCAGAGAATAATGGTTGTTCTATTTATATGAGTAATATCTTTTATGGTCATGCACCCTTGATGAGTGGTCTTTTTGTAGAATCTCGATTGTAGTGATACACATATTCATAATATTGAAGCCAAAAGATGCAAAATTAATTATGATAGTTCAACTTATTTGTGACACTGCCGTTTAGGTCATATTGGTGTAAAGCGCATGAAGAAACTCCATGCTGATGGGCTTTTAGAATCACTTGATGCTTGCAAACCATGCCTCATGGACAAGATGACTAAGACTCCGTTCTCTGGAACAATGGAGCGAGCAGTTGAATTATTGGAAATAATACATACTGATGTATATGGTCCGATGAGTGTTGAGGCTCGCGGCGGGTATCATTATTTTCTGACCTTCACAGATAATTTGAGCAGATATGGGTATATCTACTTAATGAAACATAAGTCTAAAACATTTGAAAAGTTCAAAGAATTTCAGAGTGAAGTGGAAAATCATCGTAACAAGAAAATAAAGTTTCTACGATCTGATCGTGGAGGTGAATATTTGAGTTATGAGTTTGGTCTTCATTTGAAACAATGTGGAATAGTTTCGCAACTCAGGACACCTAGGACACCACAGCGAAATGGTGTGTCCGAACATTGTAACCGTACTTTATTAGATATGGTGCGATATATGATGCCTCTTACCGATTTGCCTCTATTTTTTTGGGGTTATGCTTTAGAGACGGCTGCATTCACGTTTAATAGGGCACCATCTAAATCCATTGAGACGACACCATATGAACTATGGTTTGGCAACAAACCTAAGCTGTCGTTTCTTAAAGTTTAGGGCTGCGATGCATATGTGAAAAAGCTTCAACTTGATAAGCTCGAACCCAAATCATAGAAATGTGTCTTTATAGGATACCCAAAGGAGACTGTTGGGTACATCTTCTATCACAAATCCGAAGGCAAGATATTCGTTGCTAAGAATGGATCGTTTCTAGAGAAGGAGTTCCTCTCGAAAGAAGTGAGTGGGAGGAAAGTAGAACTTGATGAGGTAATTTTACCTTATCCCGAATTGGAAAGTAGTTCGTCACACAAATTAGTTCTAGTGATTCCTACACCAATTAGTGAGGAAGCTAATGATGATGATCATGAAACTTCAGATCAAGCTACTACCGAACCTCGTAGGTCAACCAGAGTACGATCCGCACCAGAGTGGTACGGTAATCCTATTCTGGAGGTCATGTTACTTGACCATGATGAACCTACGAACTATGAGGAAGCAATGATGAGCCCAGATTCTGTGAAATGGCTTGAGGCCATGAAGTCTGAGATGGGATCCATGTATGAGAACAAAGTGTGGACTTTGGTTGACTTACCCGATGATCGGCAAGCCATAGAGAATAAATGGATCTTTAAGAAGAAGACCGACGCTGACGGTAATGTTGCTGTCTACAAAGCTCGACTTGTTGCGAAAGGTTTTTCACAATTTCAAGGAGTTGACTACGTTGAGACCTTCTCACCAGTAGCGATGCTTAAGTCTGTCCAAATCATGTTAGCAATTTCCGCATTTTATGATTATGAAATTTGGTAAATGGATGTCAAAACTGCATTCCTTAATGGATTTCTTCAAGAAGAGTTGTATATGAGGCAACCAGAAGGTTTTATCGATCCTAAAGGTGCTAACAAAGTGTGCAAGCTCCAGCAATCCATTTATGGACTGGTGTAAGCCTCTCGGACTTGGAATATACGCTTTGATAGTGTGATCAAAGCATATGGTTTTATACAGACTTTTGGAGAAGCCTGTATTTACAAGAAAGTGAGTGGGAGATCTGTAGCATTTCTAATATTATATGTGGATGATATATTGTTGATTGGAAATAATACAAAATTTCTTAATAGCATAAAAGGATACTTGAATAAGAATTTTTCAATGAAAGACCTCGGTGAAGCTGCTTATATATTGGGCATCAAGATCTATAGAGATAGATGAAGACGCTTAATTGGACTTTCACAAAGCACATACCTTGATAAAGTTTTGAAGAAGTTCAAAATGGATCAGTCAAAGAAAGGGTTCTTGCCTATGTTACAAGGTGTGAAGTTGAGTCAGACTCAATGCCCGACCACTTCAGAAGATAGAGAGAAAATGAAAGTCATTCCCTATGCCTCAGCCATAGGTTCTGACATGTATGCAATGCTGTGTAACAGACCTGATGTGTACCTTGCTATAAGTTTAGCAGGGAGGTACCAAAGTAATCCAGGAGTGGATCACTGCACAACGGTCAAGAAAATCCTAAAATACCTGAAAAGGACTAAGGATATGTTTCTCGTTTATGGAGGTGACAAAGAGCTTGTCGTAAATGGTTATGTTGATGCAAGCTTTGACACTGATCCGGATGACTGTAAGTCACAAACCGGATACATATTTATATTGAATGGTGGAGCTGTATGTTGGTGCAGTTCCAAGCAGAGCGTCACGGCGGGATCTACGTGTGAAGCGGAGTACACTAGCTGCTTCGGAAGCAGCAAATGAAGGAGTCTCGATGAAAGAGTTCATATCAGATCTAGGTGTAATACCTAGTGCATCAGGTCCAATGAAAGTCTTTTGTGACAATACAGGAGCAATTCCCTTGGTGAAGGAATCTAAATTTCACAAGAAAACCAAACACATCAAGAGACGCTTCAATTCTATCCGCGATAAAGTCAAGGAGGGAGACATAGAGATTTGCAAGATATATGCGGATCATAATGTTGCAGCCCCGTTGACTAAGCCTCTCTCACGAGCAAAACATGATCAGCACCAACACTCCATGGGTGTTAGAATCATTACTATGTAATCTAGATTATTGACTCTAGTGCAAGTGGGAGACTAAAGGAAATATGCCCTAGAGGTAATAATAAAGTTGTTATTTATATTTCCTTATATCATGATAAATGTTTATTATTCATGCTAGAATTGTATTAACCGGAGACTTAGTACATGTGTGAATACATAGAAAAACAGAGTGTCCCTAGTATGCCTCTACCTAACTAGCTCATTAATCAAAGATGGTCAAGTTTCCTGACCATAGTCATGTGTTGTCATTTCATGAACGGGATCACAATGATGTGATGGACGAGACCCATTCGTTAGCTTAGCATAATGATCATTTTGTTTTATTGCTATTGCTTTCTTCATGACTTATACATATTCCTGTGACTATGGGATTATGCAACCCCGAATACCGGAGGAACACCTTGTGTGCTATCAAACGTCACAACATAACTAGGTGATTATTAAGATGCTCTACAGGTGTCTCCGAAGGTGTTTGTTGAGTTGGCATAGATCGAGATTAGGATTTGTCACTCCGTGTATCAGAGAGGTATCTCTGGGCCCTCTCGGTAATGCACATCACTATAAGCCTTGCAAGCAATGTAACTAATAAGTTAGTTGCGGGATGATGCAATATGGAACAAGTAAAGAGACTTGCCGGTAACAAGATTGAACTAGGTATGATAATACCGATGATCGAATCTCGGGCAAGTAACATATCGATGACGAAGGGAATAACGTATGTTGTTATGTGGTTTGACCGGTAAAGATCTTCGTAGAATATGTAGGAACCAATATGAGCATCCAGGTTCCGCTATTGGTTATTGACTGGAGATGTGTCTCAATCATGTCTACATAGTTCTCTAACCCGTAGGGTCCGCACGCTTAACGTCCGATGATGATTTGTATTATGAGTTATGTGTTTTGGTGACCGAAGTTTGTTCAGAGTCCCGGATGAGATCACGGACATGATGAGGAGTCTCAAAATGGTCGAGAGGTAAATATTCATATATTGGAGGTTATATTCGGACATTGGAATGGTTCCGAGTGATTCGGGTATTTTTCTGGAGTATCGAGGGGTTACCGGAACCTCCCGGGGAATGTTGGGCCAACATGGGCCTAAGGGAGAGAGAGAGGGATGCCCGCGGGGAGGGGGGTGTGGCTGCGCGCCCCCCTCCTAGGGAGTCCGAATAAGACAAGGAGGAGGGGCGGCGCCCCCTTCCCTCTCCTTCCTATTCCCTCCAGTGGAGAAATGAAAAAGGGGGGGGGGGCGAATCCTACTTGGACTAGGAGTCCAAGTAGGATTCCCCCCATGGCGCGCCCCTCCTGGCCGCCGGCCTCCTCCTCCCCCTTTATATACGATGGTGGGGGCACCCCAAAGAAACACCAAGAAATCTCTTAGCCATGTGCGGTGCCCCCCTCCACGGTTTACTCCTCCGATCATAGCGTCGTAGTGCTTAGACGAAGCCATGCGGATCACATCTCCATCACCGTCACCACGCCGTCGTGCTGTCAGAACTCTCCCTCGACCCTCTACTGGATCAAGAGCTCGAGGGACGTCATCGAGCTGAATGTGTGCTGAACACGGAGGTGCCGTACGTTCGGTACTTGGATCGGTTGGATCATGAAGACATTCGACTACATCAACCGCGTTAATGTAACGCTTCTACTTTCGGTCTACGAGGGTACATGGACACACTCTCCCATTCTTGTTGCTATGCATCACCTAGAGATCATGCGTGATCGTAGGATTTTTTTTGGAAATTGCATGCTATGTTCCTAAGGTATTTTTGGAAACTTTTAAGGGCAGAATGGGAACTGTTAAGCCGGTTTTGTTGGGCAATGACATTCTCTCACTTGTTCCAAAAGTGCAGGGACTTGAGGTGCTCACAAAACCTTTTGAGGTGCAAGAAATTGAGAAGGTCATCAAAGAATTTCCCATTGATAAGGCACCAGGGCCAGATGGTTTTAATGGCCTTTTTATGAAGAAATGTTGGCCTATCATCTCCAGTGATTTTATTAGGCTGGTGATGGAATTTCATGCAGGATCTGCTCATTTGGAGAATCTCAATGAAGCTTTCATTACTTTAATGCCAAAAAAAGCAAACACCTAAGGTTGTAGGAGATTTTAGGCCAATCTATTGACCAGTGTGGGGCTGAAATTTCTTACTAAACTGGCAGCTAATAGGTTTCAAGATGAAATCACCAAATGTGTTCATAAGAATCAGTATGGCTTTATTAAGTCAAGAACAATTCAAGATTGTCTTGCTTGGACCTTTGAGTATATTCATCAATGAAACCATTCAAAGAAGCCAATCATATTGCTCAATCTTGACTTTGAAAAGGCTTTTGACTCTATTCAGCATGAGGCAATTATAAAGATTCTTGTGCCAAAAGGTTTTGATACCAAATGGATCACCTAGGTTCAACAGCTGTTGTCATCTGCAACCTCTTCCATTTTGTTAAATGGTGTACTTGGAAAGCACTTCAAGTGCAAATGTGGTGTAAAGCAAGGAGATCCTATCTCTCCTTTGCTCTTTGTGATTGCTGCTGATCTATTGCAGACTATGATTAATGATCTCATGTGTAAGGGCCTGCTAACATTGGCTCTGCCAACACATGATCCTGATTATACAGTGGTATAGTATGTTGATGATACTTTGCTATTTGTGGCTGCTGATTCAGTTCAGTTGGAGGTTCTCAAAACAGTTCTGAATTCCTTTTCTTTGGAAACTGGCTTGCAAATTAACTTCCATAAATCTTCAATGTACCCAATTAATGTGGAAACCTCTGTTGCTTCTACTCTTGCTTCCCAGTTTGGTTGCCAGTTAGGCTCAATGCCCTTCACATATTTGGGACTTCCTGTTGGAACCACTCGGCCCAAAATTGTTGATCTCCTACCTTTAGTAGACTGCATGGAAAGAAGGCTAACTGCAAGCTCTTGGTTTCTGCCCCAAGGTAGTAGGTTGTAGCTGGTAAATTCTGTTATCTCCTCATTGCCTATATATTTCCTTTGAAGTCTATCTATACCACAAGGTATCCTCAAGCAGTTAGAAAGGATTCAGAGATAGTGCCTATGGAGGAAATATGGTCAGGAGAAGGGGCATTCTTTGGCTGCTTGGCCTATGGTCTGCAGGCCAAAGCTTAAGGGGGACTTGGAATACTAAATCTGGGACTGCAAAATGATGCTCTGCTTCTTAAATATCTGAATAAATTTTATAACAAAGCAGATGTTCCATGGGTTCATTTGGTTTGGGATTCATACTACTTTCAGAGAGTTCCCCATGACACTACTCTTTGTGGCTCCTTCTGATGGAGGGACAAATTCTAGGTTGTTACCTCTGTCACAGTTGGTAGAGGGGATTTAGTTCTCTTTTAGTCTGACCATTGGGAGATTGACAAGTCTTGCATCCCTCTTCAAGAAAGGTTTCCAAGGCTCTTCTCATTCTGTCTGCAGAAAATCTTTCTGTCATGGAAGTGTTACAGGTAGGAAATTTACAGCACATGGTTTTTTGCCTCTATCTGAGATGGCTTTTAAGGAGTTCAATCAGCTATGAAGCATGTTGGCTGTGATTTCTTTGGACAATAGTTGCAATGACATCTGGGCTTGGAGGCATGGGAAAAAGTCTGAATACTCAGAAAGAAGTTCTATGCTTTTGTTCATCAGCCAGTTCTTGCCAATCCCATTCTGAGTTGGGTTTGGAAGAGTTGATGTACCATGATAGTTAAAATGTTTGCCTGGCTGATAATTATGGACAGAGTTAACACCAAGGATATTGTCGGCATTCTGGGAACGGGGGTCCCCAGACTTGCCTGCCTGCGGCCTGCGGCGTGGCTCGAGTGGGGGCCTAGTGTGGCCCAGCTTCATCAGCTCAAGCTCAAGACCCTCGCAAGGGGCCAAGCCTTGTGGGGCGGATGACAGGAGGCTTCCTTAGGAGCAGCCTCATCAGGCAGGTTCGCGAGGACGCGGAGAGATCAAGGCAGGGGTGCCTCGCGAGGAGCCCGTGACGCAAGCCATGACGATCGAGATTAGGCGGGCGCTAGGCGGGCGCCGGCCTGCGCAGTGTCCTTGTTTCCCCTTCGGTACAAAGGGAGCAAGCCCAGGCCAAGGCATCGGGCAAAGGTTACCATTCCGGTGCAACGAGACCAAGACCAGCAGAGCGGCAGGACAGAGGTCACCATGGAGCCCAAGACGGTGTCATCACCAGTGCTTTTGGCAGCCAAAGACCACCTTTGGTCAGGATAACTTGTACTAGATGTCCCCCTTCAAAATGGCCGATTGTTGGCTCCCTTCTTGCTCATTATTTGGGAAGAGGACCAGGGCCTCTATAAATAGGACTAGCCCCTGAAGAGAGAAGGGGAGGAAAAAGAAGAGAGGAAAAAAGAAGAGAGGAAAAAAGAAGAGAGAAAGAAAGAGAAAGAGAGAGAGAGAAGAGAAAGAGAAAGAGAGAGATCCAGACCAAGTAGAACACACTGCACCAGCTCAAGAACACCTCTCGCGAGGCCGTTCTTCCCCATGTATTGTTCATCATCAGCCCCTGAGGCAATCCACCACACCACACACTAGAGTAGGTATTACACCACATCGGTGGCCCGAACCAGTATAAACCTCGTGTCCTTTGTGTGTTCTTCTTTCCAGCCTAGATTTCTTGCGAGCCATAGAAGTGCGAGTTGGTAGGGGAAAGATCTCCGTGGGCACCCCAGAGTTCGAACCTTAAGGGTCTGCCGGAACCCGAAATCCGACATTTAGCGTGCCAGGTAGGGGTGCGCCGGAATCTTTCTTCCATTGTTCACATGTGATCTTCCGTCGTGTCCATGGCTGACGCTCGTTGGGCTCGCGCCGAGCGCCGGGCTGCTCTCGCTACCCGCGTCGCCCAGACGGCGCCCGTCGGCGGACGCCCTCGTCATTCCCCGTTGCCTGCCGCCAACGCCGCCACCGACCCGGCGGTGAACGGGCAGCAGGCCTCGTCCCAGCATCCTTCGGTGCGGCGGGAGGGCCGCACCGCAACCCCGTCACTGACTCCAGCTGGTTTGTCGTCCCACGCCCGTCGCGCCACCATGGACGCGCACACCATGCTGCTCCTGGCAAGAGAGCTCCTGCACTACCGCCCCATCGACGACCTCTACGAGGATTGGCTCGCCCGCATCACCGAGCTCGTCAGCACCACAGGGGCCTTTCCCTTGCCGTCCCAAGAAGGCGCCCTGGCTCCAAGGCGCGCCGCCCTAGGGCGAGACCCTCCACGTCTGGCGCCTGCGCGACAAGAAGGGAGCTGCCAAGAGATCCCTCGTCCCCAAGAAGGTGCTCGCGCGCTCCCAGCACCGACGCACCAAGATCGCGTCCCTGCGCCTCCACGCCGAGACCCCGCGCTACTCCAAGCGGCGGCACGTGGTAATTACCAGGAGCAGGCCCAGCACCAGCAAAGGGCGCCGGTGGCCATAGCAGGCTGCCGCGCCTTCACCCCCGAGCTACGCGGTGTCACATGGTCAGGCAAGTTCAAGCCTGATCTGCCCCCTCGCTACGATGGCACGGCGGACCCCACGGAATTCCTACAGCTCTACGAGCTGGGCATCGAAGCCGCCAACGGAGACGAAAAGGTCATGGAACTGATTTCCCATGGCGCTCAAGGACGATGCCCACACCTGGCTCCTGAACCTGGCTCCGAGCATGATCGCCTCCTGGGACGAGATGCACACTCGCTTCATCGCCAACTTCCAGGGCAATCGCGACCGGCCCCCGGCCATAAGCGACATGCGCTGCATCAAGCAACAGCCAGGGGAAACCCTGCAGAAATACATCCAGCGCTTCAACAATGCTCGCCTCAAGATCCCCATGGTGACTGAGGAAGCCATTATCTCAGCCTTCTTTGACGGCGTGCGCGACATCAAGATGAAGGAGGAGCTGGCAATCCATGAAGACCTGTGCACATCCCTGGAGCTATTCAACTTGGCGACCAAGTGCGCCAGGGCTGAGGAAGGACGCCTCTCCCTCTTCGAGCTCCTGGCTGCTGACCCAGAAGATAAAAAGCCCAAGGCCAAGGACGTGAAGCGTAAGGGAGCTGCCGTGCTCGCAGCGGAACCAGACACCAAGCGAGGCAGGGATCAGCCTGAGTCATCCAAGGGCAGCCGATACTGCGTGTACCACGACCTCCACACCCACAACACCAATGAATGCCAAGAGCTCAGGGCCGTGCGAGATGGGCATATCGGCCGACGCCCCGAGCGCAACGACAGGGGCTATGGACGAGGAGGAGGAAGAGGTGGAGGACGATGGGAAGACCGTGGCCCTCACCAAGGGTGGCGTGACCGACCTCGCGAGGATCGCTGGCAGGACCAGCCTCGCGAGGGAGGCTGGAGGGATCAGCCTCGTGAGGATCGCCCGCGTGGCAACGCAGGCCTCCCTCCTCTACTGCCACCACCAAGAAGGAACGAAGACCAACATTAAGACGAGGGGGCTGGGGGCTTCCAGGAGCCGCGCACAATCGCTTGCATCTTGGGTGGCGCCCAGGCCCCAGCATCACAGCGCATCTTCAAGCAGTTTGCTCGTGAGGTGAATGCAGTCCTACCCAAGCTTGAGGCCACGCGCCCTCTCAGGTAGTCTGCGTGCGCCATCACGTTCAGCTCAGCGGATCAGCTCAAGTGCGCGGCAATGTCCGTAGTTCTCCCAATGCTTTGCTCCCCAGTCATCAGCAATGTGCAGGTCTCCAGGACCCTCGTTGATGGCGGAGCAGGACCCAACGTCTTGTCCGTCGAGACGTTTGACAATCTCCAAGTGCCATATGATCAGCTCCAGCCGACCAAGCCTTTCTCAGGAGTCACTGATGGTTCCACTGTTCCGATAGGGAAAGTTCGCCTGCTAGTCACCTTCGGGAAGCACAACAACTACCGCACCAAGCTCATTGACTTCCACGTCGCCCACATTCGCCTGCCATACAACGCCATCCTCGGGTACCCAGCCCTAGCCAAGTTCATGGCAGTGACTCACCATGGCTACAATGTCCTCAAGATGCCAGGAAGCGGTGGAGTCATCACCGTACCCTGTCAGGAAAGGGACGCGGTGCGTTCACTTGAGCGTGGGTTCCAAGCCGCAGCAATCGAAGACCCAGATCACAGGAGCGGAAGACTTCCCGAGGCGACCCTTAAGAAGAAGAAGGCTTCTCCTAGCCCAAGCCATAAGGAGGCAGGCGACTCTGGAGGCGTTGCGTTAGGATTCACGCCCGTTCAAGGAGCGCCACCCTCTATCACATAGGAAAGCGCGCCCGGCGCCCTCCTCAGGCAGGGCTCGGGGGCTCTTTCTTGGAGAGCCACCGACTTTGCCAAGGTCACGAGGGAGGCGCTCGGGCACCACTTGGAGGGGTGCTTCCAGGCACGTTTCCCTTAGGAAGGTACGAGGCAAGGAAGACCAAACCCTCAGGAGTTCATCGCAGGAAACACCCAGGAGCTACAGGAGTCGAGAGTCATGCACGGTAGCCGCCGCTTGCCCACCGTGGCCC
This sequence comes from Triticum urartu, assembly GCF_003073215.2. Classification (NCBI taxonomy): domain Eukaryota; kingdom Viridiplantae; phylum Streptophyta; class Magnoliopsida; order Poales; family Poaceae; genus Triticum; species Triticum urartu. The sequence goes on from NC_053024.1 coordinate 484,399,066, forward strand.
CACATCTAGGCGAGGATGGTGGGCTGTGCGTCTGCATCGACGCGCCAGGGCTCAACCGAGCCGCGTCCCAGGAGCACCTCTGGCCTTCGCGCGTGCGGCATTGCGAGGGTCCACCTCACAGCTACGATCGCAGGCCTTTCGGCCAGCCGAACGTGGTCGCTGCTCATCAGCGCCTGCTGAGGAGCATTCTGGAGGCTCAGGAGGTCAGGCATTGTGCAGTCCTGGCGGAGGTGGAGATGTCCCTCGAAGACCTACCCGTGCCCCTGGAGCCTCCCGAGGCTCCTGGGCCTGGGGGCTCGTGAGGGTCGACGTCTTCACCGCGCGTCGCCCACCTCTTCGGCATCACGTCATCTTCAACGGCATCAGGTGACATCTTTCAAGTTCCATTTTTAGCCGGGAGAGCCCATAAGGCCGCATCGTTCCCAGGTCCCATGGGTCCGTCCCTACGGCACATATCCGTTTTGCTTACGCTCTTTACCTACCTTGTTGGGGGGCGCCCCTCGGGCTGCATCATCCCCAAGCTGCTCGGGCCTGGCCCAGCGGCGTTTGCTTTTCCTGCACCTACTTGAAACGGATTTGCTCTTTCGTACTTAACATACCTAACCTAATCGCCTGCTCGATTGACACCTACCCATGGAGCCGCTCGCTCTGGCACGACGTCTGTGTACGAGTCCGTCCCTGCAACGCCGATAAATCTGAGTGGTCGAGCTCTGGCCGCGGCAGCCCCGCAAGGTGCCACCTCACCAGGCCCTCAGTGCCCCAATCACTCCCTCGGAGCGACCAATGGTTGGATGGCAACCGTAGTGACGGGTCTTGTCTCTCCTTGTGATTGGTATGCAGAACCCACTTCAGGAGCAATGTTGGGGACATTGCGGGCTATCTCTCCCTCTCTCCGACACGGACCTCTTGCATGTTAAAAGGGGGGCGCCTGAGCATCGCGACTCATGGGCTCCTACTGGCTCGCTAGCCCTCACCCCCTGGCCTTGACCCACGGCATCGCGACCTATCATACCAGCGGCGGCTAAGCTCGCTCAAGGGCCGGGACCCGAGGACATAGAGCATTAAGGAAAGTGTGGGGAAGTGGGAAGAAGCTCGCGAGGACCTAACCCAGCAGCACCTCAGCTACCGCCACTCGGGCCGGGCGCCCCATCAAAGAACTACCCCAAACTCAAAAGATAAGTCACACCCTTACAGGAGCTGGACCAACGCAGCACCAAACCCTCACCTAGTGCAGCTCTGTCGCGACGACGTTGCCTTCCTTTCTCGCCCATCGAGGGCTGCTCGAGCGCTAAAGGGGACCTCCCGAGCATCGCGGCTCGGGGGCTCTTACCGGACCTCGGGCCACTCACCTCCTGGCCTTGACCACGGCATCGCAACCTGGCATACCAGCAACGGCTGAAGCCTGCCTGGGGACTGGGACCTGTCAGCGTAGAGTGCTAAGTCCTCGTGAGGATAGAAAGGGGGAGCCGAGACGGGACAGGACAAGCATCTCGCATCGATTCATATTAGGGATATAATGTTCGCAAAAGACATGGTAGGCGCCTTACATACCCCCGCGGGTGTTGCTTCGATTCCTCGCAGGGAACAAAAGGTGCTAATCCTAAGGAACGCTAATTGCCCGCGCCTCCGCAAGCGACGCCATCATCAATAGTGGACTGCCCGGCGCCAGCGCCAACCCCACCCAGATCAGTGGTGTCGGCGGCCCGATGCAGTTGCCCTACTCCGAGCACGGCACGAGCTCGGAGGCTCGTAGCTGTCGTCGCTCGTCTCCGTAGTCACGAGAAGCTTGGGGGAGCCGCTGGATTCCCCAGCTCCTCCGTTGCCGCCTGAAGAGCTGCTGGAGGGCCGATGGGCAGGCCAGGTCCTCGCCAGTCCGATGCCCCTGCCGCTTTCCTTGGGGCAGCACTCCAACCGGCATCCTTCAGCATCGAAGACCTTGAAGAACATCAGGGAGGCGCCGTCGTATTCAAGATGAATTATGAGGGCACCCTCCATCCGGCAGACCAGGGCGATCTCACCCAGCCCCGAGTCATGTAGACCTTGCCCGGAGCGACGACCGCGACCTTCGCTCCGGTCGCGAGGGTGCTGCAGTCGGCGTGCTGCAGCCAGAGCTTCAGAGACCCACTCGGCGGCATCTCGAAGGCGAAGGAGGGAGGAAGGCGGATCCAAGAGCATGGGGGCATGGCGGCATGAAGCACGAGCTCACAGGAGGAGCCCTCCGTGTGGACTCCAGGAGGAACGACGTGCACCGCCGTGACTCGCCGGCGTCGGCAGCGGCACCATCGTTGTCGCTCGACGCCCTCTTCCCCAGGGCCCTCGATTCAGGCGTATAAGGGTAGTGGAAACCCAGGCGGCAGCTGCTCGTACCAGGGCCTCGACGCCTCCTGCCAAGCACCCTCATCTCGGCGGCAGGGGACTAGCCGTTTCTTCGGCGGAAGAGGCTGAGGACCTTCTCGGGGGGCCTTTCCTTTCTCTTCTGCAGAAAACCGGCGGATTGGTGCCATTGGCGTAAGGAGAAGCAAGGACGAGGAAGAGGAAGGAAAGGAGTACCAGGAAGGGATAAGCTAACGAGGCTCATGCGGCCCCATACTTATAGCCGGAGAAGGCCAACCGCCGACCACCACGATCACAGGTAATCATGACCCATTTCTCTGCATGCAGGGACTTGTCAAGTCGAGCGGTTGCCGAGGCATCGTGGGGAAGCGCAGACGCCCACGTCCAACCAATCGCCACGCGGCACCCAAGGCCGCGGGCTATTGGGGCCCGCGGCGCTTCGTGCTTGCCCCTTCACTTCTCTGCTAAGCCAAGCCCGGGCGCCTCGGGCCTGGGGGCTACTGTCAGTGTTCTGGGAACGGGGGTCCCCAGACTTGCCTGCCTGCGGCCTACGGCGTGGCTCAATTGGGGGCCTAGTGCAGCCCAGCTTCATCAGCTCAAGCTCAAGACCCTCGCAAGGGGCCAAGCCTTGCGGGGAGGACGACAGGAGGCTTCCTCAGGAGCAGCATCATCAGGAAGGCTCACGAGGAGGCGGAGAGATCAAGGCAGGGGTGCCTCGCGAGGATCCCATGATGCAAGCCATGATGATCGAGATTAGGCGGGCGCCAGGCGGACACCGGCCTATGCAGTGTCCTTGTTTCCACTTCAGTGCAAAGGGAGCAAGCCCAGGCCAAGGCATTGGGCAAAGGTTACCATTCCGGTGCAACGAGACCAAGACCAGCAGAGCGGCAGGATGGAGGTCACCGTGGAGCCCAAGACGGCGTCATCACCAGTGCTTTTGGCAGCCGAAGACCACCTTTGGTCAGGATAACTTGTACTAGATGTTCCCCTTCAAAATGGCCAATTGTTGGCACCCTTCCCGCTCATTATTTGGGAAGAGGACCAGGGCCTCTATAAATAGGACTAGCCCCCGAAGAGAGAAGGAGAGGAAAAAAGAAGAGAGGAAAAAAGAAGAGAGAAAGAAAGAGAAAGAGAGAGAGAAGAGAAAGAGAGAGAGAGATCCGGACCAAGTAGAACACACTACACCAGCTCAAGAACACCTCTCGCGAGGCCGTTCTTCCCCCTGTACTGTTCATCATCAGCCCCTGAGGCAATCCACCACACCACACACTAGAGTAGGGTATTACACCACATCAGTGGCCCGAACCAGTATAAACCTCGTGTCCTTTGTGTGTTCTTCTTTCCATCCTAGATTTCTTGCAAGCCATAGAAGTGCGAGTCGGTAGGGGAAAGATCTCCGTGCGCACCCGAGAGTTCGAACCTTAAGGGTCTGCCGGAACCCGAAATCCGACAGATATGATTCAACATCGATGTTGGAAAATTAATGATGGGCCTAATTGTGTCCTTTGTCTGACTAGAGTGCTTGAGGACAGGAACCATCTTTTCTTCCAATGTAACTTTAGTATGAGAATCTGGAACTATCTACAAGTTTCCTGGTTGGATAGCAATGACATGGTGCAAATTGCCTTACATGCCAGGAAAGATTTTAATAAAACTTTCTTCTCATAAGTGGTTTTCCTTGCTTGGTGGAACATTTGGAAAGTCGGGAATGACAGGGCTTTTAGACATATCAGCCCATCTTTTAGGCGGTGTAGGAATGGATTTATTCATGACATTACTCTCCTTTCACACCGGATCAAGACCAGATACAGGGATGCTCTGCTCAAGTGGATTGATTTCTTACCTCCTTGAGGGCCACCTCAGATGTATTTTCCTTTTTTTCTTCTGGTTTTAGACTTTAGTGCTTTTCCTTCTTTTTAGATTAGTATAGCCTGTCTTGTATAGCCTTTTCTTCTTTGTTTGTTCCTCCCCTTGAGGAACCTTTTGTATCTGTCTGTTTCAGTTTTAATAAAATGCTGTGGGGTGTAAGCCCTCCAGTCTTCCAGGTCAAAAAAACAAACCCTAGTTTATGCGTTATTCCGTGAGGAGCTGATTTGGATCCATATGTTTAATGCTATGGTTAGATTGTTATCTTAATTCTTCTTTCGTAGTTGCGGATGCTTGCGAGGGAGCTAATCATAAGTGGGAAGCTTGTTCAAGTAAGAACAACACCTAAGCATAGGTCCACCCACATATCAAATTATCAAAGTAGCGAACACGAATCAAACAAACATGATGAAAGTGACTAGATGAAGTTCTCGCGTGTCCTCAAGAGCATTTTACTTATTATCTGAGACCGTTCTTGCCTGTCCTTTGCCACAAAAAGGATCGGGCTACCTTGCTGCACTTATTATTACTATTGTTACTTGTTACAAATTATCTTGCTATCAAACTACATGTTACCGACAATTTCAGTGCTTGCGGAAATCACCTTGCTGAAAACCACTTGTCATTTCCTTCTCCCCCTCGTTGGCTTCGACACTCTTACTTATCAAAAGGATTATGAAAGTGCAACTATCCCTGGTTGGTTTTGGTAATTCCTAACAACATATAGCTCATTGAGCTAATGCTATTCCAAGATGAATATTTCAGGAAAGCTCAATGGTTGGCATGGCATGGATTAGAAAGTGGACCCTTCAAAATGCTAAGGATAAAAGATTGGCTCAAGATCAAAGCACAAGACTCTACATTTTCTATTTTAGTGATCCAAGATCATATTGAGTCTATAAGAAACGCCAATACTATTAAGAAGGGATGAGGTGTTGCTTAATGAGGTGCTTGCTCAAAATGCTTAGTGATATGCTCCAAAACCCTCCACTACTTTCTCACTTCCACATATGTCCCACACCATATATCCAACTCGGCCCCACCGGTTCTTTCTATCCGGCGCCACCGAGTTTAGTTAACATAGCCATTGCCAGAAACCCTAATCTTTTTGGTCTCACCGATAGGGAACTCGGTCTCACCGAGATGGGATTGTAATCTCTCTGTTTCCCTTCGTAACGTTTCGGTCAAACCAAGATGAGTGATCGGTCCCACTGAGATTGCAATGTAAACTCTTTGTTTCCCTTTCGTAACACTTCGGTCCAACCGAGATGAGCGAATCGGTCCCACCGAGTTTGCCTGACCAACTCTCTGTTAGTCCATTACCAAAATCGGTCTCATCGAGTTTTGTGTAATCGGTCTCACCGAGATTATGTTATGCCCTAACCCTAACGAAATCGGTCCCACCGAATTGACATGTCGGTCCCACCGAGAATCCTAACGTTCACATTTTGAACTAAATCGGTCTAACCGAGTTTCATGATTCGGTCCCACCGAGTTTGGTGATTTGTGTGTAACGGTTAGATTTTGTGTGGAGGCTATAAATACCCCTCCACCCACTCTTCATTCATGGAGAGAGCCATCAGAACATGCCTACACTTCCAATACACATTTTGTGATAGAGAACCACCTACACTTGTGTTGAGGTCAAGATATTCCATTCCAACCACATAAATCTTGATCTCTAGCCTTCCCCAAGTTGCTTTCCACTCAAATCCTCTTTCTACCAAATCCAATCCTATGAGAGAGAGTTGAGTGTTGGGGATACTATCATTTGAAGAACAAGAGCAAGGAGTTCATCATCAACACACCGTTTGTTACTTCTTAGAGAGTGGTGTCTCCTAGATTGGCTAGGTGTCACTTGGGAGCCTCCGACAAGATTGTGGAGTTGAACTGAGGAGTTTGTAAGGGCAAGGAGATCGCCTACTTTGTGAAGATCTACCCGAGTGAGGCAAGTCCTTCGTGGGCGATGACCATGGTGGGATAGACAAGGTTGCTTCTTCGTGGACCCTTCGTGGGTGGAGCCCTCCGAGGACTCGCGCAACCTTTACCCTTCGTGTGTTGAAGTCTCCATCAACGTGGATGTACGATAGCACCACCCATCGGAACCACGCCAAAATCTCTGTGTCAACATTGTGTTTGCTCCCTCAAACTCCTCCCTTTACCTTCATATGCAATTGTTTTACATTCCGCTGCTATACTCTTAGAATTGCATGTGTAGGTTGATTACTTGTTTGTGCTAAGTTGCTAAAATCTGCCAAGAAATAAAATTGGGAAAAGGCTAGATTTTTATTTGGTCAAGTAGTCTAATAACCCCCCTCTAGACATACTTTCGATCCTATAGACTACGATTGATCCCCTATACTTGTGGGTCATCGGCCCTCGGACAACCCTTTCGGAGGCTCTCAGCCAGATCCCCGGACAGAACTTTGGAGTATCTCTCGAACTAAGATCGGAACTATGACCTCTTCTACCGGATTGCACACATCTGGTGTCAACTATCCAGTAGGGCTTCGCCATCATGAACTAGGCCCTACCAAAGACTAGACAACCTTTCGGCATACGAAACTTAGAAAGCCAGATCATTGCATGACATGACTTGAGTGAGACCTTAAGTGAAGTGGAGAGCTCTCTCCACATGTATTTATAGTGGGAGGCAAGGGGTGTTGGAACATGCGATACGCCACGCTAGCGCCAAATAAAAAATTATACCGCGCACCCAAGATCATGCTGCTGGAAATACATCACGGGATCGGGTTTACCACTAGACGCGCAGTCACCACAATAGAAGTGGAGTTGGTGATGCATGTAGTCGATCTCCTGATGTGTCTCCTCCTCGTGTCGTCGATCTGTTGTGAACAGTGAAGACCCATGAACGGTGATCTCCCACGAATGGCACCTCGTGGTTCCCTCGAACGGTTCATATCCAAGCACCACATATGCGATGCCTCCAAGGTATCCACACATACGGGGAGCAGCATTGGGCGGTAGACTGCTAAGTCCAGTCACGAGGCATGGGGCGTGGGGAGCGGTGGCAGCTCTGGAGGGAGGAAAGATGAACCCTAAGTGGCGCACCCACTCCCCTATATATAGACCTCAAAGATGGGTTCAACACTTGAGGCTCAATATGAGTCTAAACCCTTTTCCACTCGAATCCAATCTGAATGGGCTGCAGCCCCTTAAGTGTGTGACCCTATAGGTTCACGTACACATGGACACGACCCAGGTCGATAGTTGGTAGCGGGTCCTAACAGAACGTGCAACTCCCATGTGTCTGCAAAGTCTTTAGACGAACCTCGACAATGTGTTATATGCAACACTCCCTTTGCCTCACAATATATGTTGTCGATCTCAAGGCGAGTACTTGTCACCCTTGCGGTAGGTCGACCTCTATTCTTGAAACTGTGATACGGATTCCTGAACCGGGTTTACACTTAACCAAGTCGCATGGCCAATCTTTCTGAATATGATCGAGAGGGGCCAGAGAATATCTGTCCAAATAGGAGGAGCAAATCCCATCTTGGCCAGCCATCTCTTGCGACGTGTCTCATGATTCACACGAAAGCTACCTTCATAACTACCCAGTTACAGAGTAGTGTTTGATAGACCCTAAGTGAGTCGATCCTAATCCTGAGAACATGCGAGGACCTTGGGTCTAGGACATGGCATATATATTGTATTTGAGACTAACAATGACAATATCTCGCCGCGTCTTGATGACCCACAAGTATAGGGGGTCTATCGTAGTCCTTTCCAAAAGTAAGAGTGTCGAACCCAACGAGGACCAGAAGGAAATGATAAGCGGTTTTCAGCAAGGTATTCTCTGGAAGCACTGAAATTATCGGTAACAGATAGTTTTGTGATAAGATAATTCGTAACGGGTAACAAGTAACAAAAATAAACAAGGTGCAGCAAGGTGGCCCAATCCTTTTTGTAGCACAGAACAAGCCTGGACGAACTCTTATATAAAGCAAAGTGCTCCCGAGGACACATGGGAATTGTTTTCAAGTTAGTATTCATCATGCCCGTATGATTCGTGTCCGTTACTTTGATAATTTGATATGTGGGTGGACCGGTGCTTGGGTGCTGCCCTTCATTGGACAAGCCTCCCGCTTATGATTTGAAAGTGCTAGTTATCAAGTAGAGGGGGGTGAATAGGCGACTTTTATGGAAGTCTTCAAAACACGGGGGCTTTGAAGACAAACAGTAGAAATGAACCTATTGATATGCAGTGGAAGGTAGACTACACTAGACAAGCCATAGTCATGTAAGCAATGAAGTGAAAGCACGAAGACTATCAGCAACTAGGTAGTATGGATCAGGATGGAAGATAGTATGAAGCCAACCAACAACAGTCTTCACACAATGAAGTCAATCAGATCATGCAAGCAGGCAATGACTTCATGAAGACAAACTGTAAGTAAAGAGAGGTAAAGGATAGAACTAGTTTCTTGGTGAGGACAAGGATTTGTTGGACCAGTTCCAGTTGCTGTGACAACTGTATGTCTGGTTAGGGAGGCTGAGATTCAACTCAGAAGACTGCGTCTTCACCTTATTCCCCTTGAGCTAAGGACACACAATCCTTGCCCAATCACTCTGGTAAGTCTTCAAGGTAGACTTCCAAACCTTCACAGACTCCATTCACCGGCAATCCACAACGACACTTGGATGCTCAGAACGCGATGCCTAACCGGCTAGGGGATTCACAGTCCTCAAGTGTAACAAGTCTTCAGATCACGCAAACAGAAAGACTTCAGTGATGCCTAACACTCTTTGGCTATGGGTGTTTAGGGCTTTGCCCTCGCAAGGATTTCTCTCTCAAGTGCTTCGGAGGTGGGTTGCTCTCAAACGACAAAAGCCGTGCACTAACTCTGAGTAGCCACCAATTTATGGTGTAGGGGGTGGGCTATTTATAGCCAGGAGTCAACCGAACCTGATTTGTCCAAAATGACCCTGGGTCACTAAGGAACTGACACGATTCCAACGGTCAGATTTCAAACACACGCGACAGCTTGACTTGGGCTACAAGTAAAGCTGACTCATGCAGCTCTGGATAAGATTTGCTCTCATTGTCTTCGCTCGAAGGCATAGGATTTGGTTGAGCATCACTTTAGTCACTTTGACTTTGTTCACTTGGACCCCACTTAACAGTGCGGTGGTTCCTATGACTCAACAAAGAAGAAAAGGAAACTACAAAACAACTATGTCTTCGTACTCCATAGTCTTCATACGATGTCTTCTCATGTCATAGTCTTTGTTGTGAATATCTTCACAGACCACCATTGTCTTGAATGTCTTCACACATTTTTGGGGGTCATCTCTGGCAGGTAAACAGAATCAATGAGGGACTACTACCTGTGTTATCCTGCAATTCTCACAAACACATTTGTCCCTCAACCAGGTTTGTCGTCAATACTCCAAACCAACTAGGGCTGGCACTAGATGCACTTACAATCTCCCCCTTTTTGGTGATTGATGACAAACTGGTTGAAGTTTCCAACGGGGATAAAAGTAGGTGAAAGTTTAGGATTAAAGCATTGTCTTTATAAGTGGCAAAAGGCTCCCCCTGAAGATGTGCATATAAGTAGTTTGCTTTTGAATGCAAATGCACATGGCAGGTTTTACTTTGTGGAGATCCTCTTCAACTTATGAAGACAATTCATCATGCATATAAAGATATAATGAAGATAATAACATGCATGATGAAAAATGGACGTCTGCGGAATGACTTCATTCGGAATTTATCATTGCATTACAAAGTAGCAGACGACCATCAAGTTTAAGTGTTACAACCAAAAGAACCAAATGTATCAAAAGATGAGGGTTGTAATCACTTGGCAAAAATTAGCAACCACCCATAAATGACCCGCTTGAAGACTATCAACTCATATACTTCTCCCCCTTTTGTCAGTAATGACCAAAAAGGTTTGAAGACATAGAGTATCTACTCGTTCCCATCAGGAGTAGATGCAGGGGCAGGGTCGACGTTGGAGTTTGGTGGTGCAGATGGGCCTAGTGCATTGTCGATACACGGTGAAGCCATGGTTGGTGAAGTGGCATCGTCTTCTTCATCGACGACTCTCGCAACAACAGTTGCAGCCGAAGATGAATACTCAGAATCTTCAATAGAAGGAGTCCGACGCCAGCTTGCATTTTGGGGAGGCTTGGAATTAAATTTGAAGCCGTCTTCATGAAGATCATCTTCAGAGCATAGTAGTGTGAGACTCTTCCAAGACCGCCGAAAGGCTTCATGGGAAACAAATGAGTTCTTGGTGGCAAGATTGCGAATGTGATTGACATCCACCAAGATGCTTTGCATCTGACATTGTAGCCAGTCATGATGCCTATCCTGTTTTTGATGTAAGGCCACAAGAAGTTCTCGGTCATTGAGTACACGAGATCGCTTCCGAGGCCTTTGAGCAATGTTGCTTTCAGTGGCTTCAGTGTTTGCACGGTGAGGCACATGTATATTTCCAGCCAGAGGATAAGAAAGAGTTGCAGCATTGGGAACATGAGTGCCTTCTATGGGCTGCATGAAGCTTTGGTGATCACCATTATGAAGATAAAGTGGCTCCTTGGCAGGCTAAGGGTAGATGGCTTCAACTGATAGATCAACCTCGGGAAAAAAGACAAGATGGTTGCGCGCCGAGGGCTGATAGTCGACAGAAGAGTGAAGCTTGATTAAGTGCATCACCCATGGAGCATAAAACTTCAAGCCAAACAGATCAATTCCAGATGCATCAAGCTGTCTGATGAAGAAATCCTGGGAATTGAATCTGATGCCATTGACAATACAGAATACCAAAGTTTTCACGGATCCTTCAAGTTTGGCTTCAGCTGAGTGTCCCTTGATGGGCCAGAGGGTACACCTCAGAATATGATAGACTGTTCGGGGTAGGTACTCAAGGTCTTCGACGAAGAATTCCTTGAGATAATCAGCATCTTGAGGCAATGGACTCATATTTGGTTCAGGCCGCTGGAAGATACTCTGCAGTTCATTTTGGTAAGCTGACAACCAGGTGTAGGATCGAAAGTATGTCTAGAGGGGGGGTGATTAGACTACTTGACCAAATAAAAACTTAACCTTTTCCCAATTTTAGTTCTTGGCAGATTTTAGCTATTGTAGGACAAGTCAAGCAATCATCACACAATTCAAGCAAGCATGCAAAGAGTATATTGGCAGCGGAAAGTAAAGCATGCAACTTGCAAGAATGTAAAGGGAAGGGTTTGGAGAATTCAAACGCAATTGGAGACACGGATGTTTTCCCCGTGGTTCGGATAGGTGGTGCTATCCTACATCCACGTTGATGGAGACTTCAACCCACAAAGGGTAACGGTTGCGCGAGTCCACCGAGGGCTCCACCCACAAAGGGTAACGGTTGCGCGAGTCCACGAAGGGCTCCACCCACGAAGGGTCCACGAAGAAGCAACCACCCACAAAGGGTCCACGAAGAAGCAACCTTGTCTATCCCACCATGGCCATCGCCCACAAAGGACTTGCCTCACTAGCGGTAGATCTTCACGAAGTAGGCGATCTCCTTGCCCTTACAAACTCCTTGGTTCAACTCCACAATCTTGTCGGAGGCTCCCAAGTAACACCTAGCCAATCTAGGAGACACCACTCTCCAAGAAGTAACAAATGGTGTGTAGGTAATGAACTCCTTGCTCTTGTGCTTCAAATGATAGTCTCCCCAACACTCAACTCTCTCACAGGATTTGGATTTTGTGGAAAGAAGATTTGAGTGGAAAGCAACTTGGGGAAGGCTAGAGATCAAGATTCATATGGTAGGAATGGAATATCTTGGTCTCAACACATGAGTAGGTGGTTCTCTCTCAGAACATATGAGTTGGAATTGTGTATGTGTTCTGATGGCTCTCTCCACGAATGAAGAGGAGGTGGAGGGGTATATATAGCCTCCACACAAAATCCAACCGTTACACACAGTTTTCCAATCTCGGTGGGACCAAATCAACAAACTCGGTCGGACCGAAAATGTAAACCTAGTGACCGTTAGAGATTTTCGGTGGGACTAACATGCAACTCGGTAGGACCGATATGGTTAGGGTTTGGGCATAACGTAATCTCGGTGAGAATGATTACACAAACTCGGTGAGACCGAATTTGGTAATTAGCTAACCATAGAGTTGGTCAGGCAAACTCGGTGGGACCGATTTGCTCTTTCAGTGAGACCGAAAAGTTACAAAAAGGAAACACTGAATTTACATTGCAATCTCGATGGGACCGATTCGCTCTTTCGGTGAGACCAAAAAGTTACGTAAGGGAAACAGAGAGTTTGCAATCCCATCTCGGTGAGACCGAGATACCTATCGGTAGAACCGAATTGCTAGGGTTTGGCAGTGGCTTATGACAAGTGAAACTCGGTGGCGCTGGATAGAAAGTTTCGGTAGGACCGAGTTTGGCTTAGGGTTTAGGTCATATGTGGATATGGGAAAGTAGTTGAGGGTTTTTGGAGCATATCACTAAGCACATGAAGCAAGAGGCTCATTAAGCAACACCTCATCCCTCCTTGATAGTATTGGCTTTTCCTAAAGACTCAATGTGATCTTGGAGCACTAAAATATAAAATGAAGAGTCTTGAGCTTTTGAGCTTGAGCCAATCCTTTGTCCTTAGCATTTTGAGGGTTCCACTTTCACCATCCATGCCATGCCAATCATTGAGCTTTCCTGAAATAATCATATTGGAATAGCATTAGCTCAATGAGCTATATGTTGTTATGAATTACCAAAACCACCTAGGGATAGTTGCACTTTCAATCTCCCCCTTTTTGGTAATTGATGACAACATATAGATCAAAGCTTCAACAAATGATGATAAGCATGAAATATATCGTCGCTTTGAGAAGTATGTGACAAGTAAGAGCTCCCCCTAAATTTGTGCATATTTAAAATTTGCTTTGGACTACAAATGCACAAGGAGTTAGAGTCATGGGTTACTCTTCCATGTCACATACATCTTGGTGGAGCGCTTAAAATGATAAGAATGAAATACATGAACTCATCACCAAGAAAAGTGAATGATCACATAAGATATATAAGATAATAGCATTAAGCAAACATTAAGTGTAGCTTATGATCAAACACATGATCATCAATGTCTCACGAGCAATGACATAGTATCTCAAGCACTCAAAAGCAAACAAGGTTCGAAAAACCACCAAATAAAGCAAGAGAGAAAAAAGCAACACTCTCTCTCTCGAAGCCTATGATCTATACATTTTCTCCCCCTTTGGCAACAAGTTACCAAAAAGTTCCTAGAAAATGCATAGTGCTAGATCGACGCTCAGGCTTGATCTTCAGGTGGTGGTGGAGTCCGGATCACTCCAAGGACGAAGGCTTCTGTAGACGCTGAAGTAGACGCTGAAATTGGAGCTGAAGTAGATGCTGGTGCTGGTGGAACTGAGGCTGTAGCTAGTGCAGACATGGTGGTTCTGGTGTCAGCAACTGGCATTGCAGACGACCTCGGACCTCGTGGAACTCTGGCAAAGGCATCAGTTGTAGTCCTGCCTCTCCTCTCCTGCATGTCATCCTGGAGCTGCTCCACTGCAGTCTGAATCTCTGTCACCTTGACATCCAAGTCATAGAACTTTTGTTCCATGATTCTCTCTAGGCTTGCCTGGTTCTGAGTTAGGGTGGCTAGTCCTTTCTCAATCCGCAGGGTGGATGCAATTAGGTAACCAAGCTACTCTTGTTTGGTTTTCAAGAAGTACTCAGATGCCTCCTCTTGAGTTGGCATCTTGGCAGCTTTCTCCTTCCTTGCCTTCTCCTTCTTGGCTTGTGCTTGGGCAGATGATGGTTCATTTTCAGTCATCACAACTTGATTGTCCTCAAAATCTGGACGAATGGGCAGGTGTTCCTTGTCCAATAAGTATATGCTCGTGCCCATCTTGGAGTTAATGAGCTCCTGAATTTGTGGGGCATACCCACAGCTCCTCTTCTGGTCTGCTGCAGTCCTCTTGATAGTTTCCACTATGAGGCTCATGACTTTGAATTTCTTAGGTACATCAAATACATGAAGCAAATTGATTGCATGGCCTCTGATCATCTTGTGATCACCTGACTTGGGCAAGAGAGTGTGCCTCAAAATCCAATTAATAGTTGGCAGCCCTGATAGAAGATAATGCACTGAGCCAAATTTGAAAGTTTCAAGAGCTTCATTGGGAATGTCCTTGTACATGTTGGACATTGACTTGTGGTCCATCTTCTTCTTGGAATAGATATCCAAGTCATCCTCATGCTCCTCTGGGGCATTGATGAGCTGTGCCCACTCAGCAACAGTAGATTGGTACCTCGTACCTTCAGACATCCATGTAATCCTTCCATCTGGGTAGAAGTGTGCTGTGGAGTAGAATTGCATGATAAGCTCCTCGTTCCACTTTGTGAGCTTCTGCCCAACAAAGTCTGCAACTCCACAAGCACTAAAGCTGTCAATCACTCCAGGGTAGTACTCTTCGTTGTCCTTGATGTATTCCCAGTCGACCCATCTCATGTCACAGACTATTGGCTTCTTGTCAAGCAGCACTGTCTCATAGAAATCTTGCTGTTCCTTGGTGTGAAATCTGTAATCCACAGCAGTTCTTCTCCTTGAAGCATACGGATCTGCTTCTCTCCACTTCCTCAGCCCTGAGTCTCTCCTGAGCTTCATATCCTCAGCCACAGGATGAGCATCGTTGTGGTCTGGGATCTTGGGCTTGAGTTTTCTGAGTACTTGCTCTTCATCATCTTCTTCTGCAGCTTCAGGCACTGGGGCCTTGTTCTTCTCAGCAGCTGGGATGCTTCTTGTATTTCTCTTTGGCGCAGACTTGGGCTTGGAGGCAGCTTTGGGTGCTTCTTTAGGCTTAGATGCGGCAGCCCCTGTCCTGATAGCATCACCCATAAGCTTAGGTGCCTTAGGTGCTGGTGCAGCAACCTCTTCTTCTTCCTCTTCTTCCATGATGGAAGCCTTTCCAAGCACTCTGGCTACGGTCTTCTTGACCCTTTTCTTCCTTTTCTTGCCTTCAGCAGCAACTAGCTCTAAGGGAGTTGGCTTCTCAGAAATCTTGGTTGAAGCTCTGGCCTTTGGCATAGGCTGCCTGCCTGCTGGCCTTTTGATCTTTAAGCCTGGCTTTGTGCCCTGTGTTGGCTCAACTCTCTTTGATGTGGATTCCTCTTCTGCCACATAATCTTCATCCTCAGAATCTGAAGTTCTCTTCTTCCTCTGTCTGGTGGCAGCTTTAGGCAGATTGCTTGGGGTACTCCTGCTGCCATTATCTGAAGAGCTGGAGGGACTAGTGCCCTCACTCATGTGCACTTGCTGTTCTGACACATTCTGGCTGTCACTCTGATCTGACATGATGAACAAGCTGTCTGCTGACCCTGTGAATAGTTTATAGATGAGGTAGAATAGATGAGCATCACAAAATGCAGAGATTTTTGCAAAAGAATGATCCAAAAACTTAGTTTTAGTTTCCCACTGAAATCATCTCGGATCTACCGATTTTTAAACTCGGTGATACCGAAGTAGTTTTGGCACCTAAACTAGTGAACTCGGTCAGACCGAGTCACAGTTCGGTGGCACCGAGACTGCTAGGGTTTCACAAAGTTCCAAAATCGGTCACACCAATAAGTAATTCTCGGTCAGACCGAGTCTCACTTGTGCAATGGCATAAGCCAAATCGGTGGGACCGAGTTTTTCAACTCGGTGGGTCCGAGATGGTTTCGGTGGAAACCTAACCCTAAAATTTTCGAATCAAACCTAATCTACGAGCGCATTGACTGGATAGGAGTGTTTCAATCGTGGCAAGAATCATGATGATCACAATGTGCTAAGAATCGGATTGGAGAATAGCACAAAGATCGAGTCCATACCCTAGTTTGGCGGAGACTCGCTACGGCGGCAACGGCGGGGTAGAATTCCATTGACGGCGATGGAGACCAGCGACTGGAGGCGGCTGGCGGCGAGGAGACGATCCGGAGACCACGTTGGCAGAGTAGGCTATCGCGCGGGCAAAGGGGTTCGGAGAAATTTCCAAATTTTTGCCCGTGACTATATATAGCCCGACCCTGTCGGTGTGACCGAGTGGAACGACTCGGTGGCACCGAGATTCATAACTGCAAGCAGTTACTGAAACTCGGTGTGACCGAAAGGTTCAAATCGGTTGCACCGAGATCGAAAACCTAGATCAACTTAATGATCTCGGTAGGACCGAAAGTGGGGTATCGGTCAGACCGAGAATCATAAAGAGGTTTTGGAAGTTTAAGTCTATGACGAATCGGGGACTCCGAGCGGTCCTCACACAGAGTGGTTCGAATCTGACTTGATCAAATTTTGTGATGCAGCATGAATAGAGTTTGAGACGAGAAAAGCATAGATAGCTAGAGGAGGTTCTTAGGCATTCTTGTCCATCCACTTGGCAAAAGGAAATAAAACCGAACAATCAAAACAACAAGTGGATGTCCTCGAATGAGTAAAATATGCAACCAACATGCTCACACAATAAAATGACAAATGAAATATGTGGCAAGGCATGCACAACCAATTCTAGCATCTATCAAGCAATTTGCGATGACAAGGTCATCTATATATGAGTATATTGACTTAGGAGTCAAGTGAGAACACTTGATCATAGGTCATACTCATCGTTTAAGCTCAAGTGGGGTTACCACTTTTACAAAAAGCATTGTTGTGTTCACATCTTTAGAGTTGCTTTAGCTCAAGTCTTAGAGTAAAGCTCCCCCTAGATGTGATATCCCCCCTTAGAGGGATGAACTAACCTCGGGTTTTGTCGATGATGACTTCACGTAGATGTTGAAGATGTGGATGCTCAATGTTGATGTAGATCACTTGGACCTATCCATTTGAGTGAATTGCACTTTCAATACCTACATGGGTTAGTCCCACAAGGAACAAACAAGGATATCCATAGACATAGAGTGATGCACACACAAGATGATGTCCATGAAAACTTTTAGGTTACCTTGTCCCTTGTCTTACCAACAAGAGGGTTTGTGACTCCTTGAACTAGTGCAAGATGTGGAAGTTGATTGCACTTGTTCTTGCCAAAATGATAAGAGTGAAGTATGTTGGCGGAGTCACCCTCAAGAACTCTCTATAATTCCCTTCAATAAGCTATTTTCTTGCTCAAGTGTAACTTGGCTAAGAGAATCATTAGTGGAATCAAGAGAACTACTAGAAGCAACAATATTGGATTTAGCATGATCATTGTTACTACTAGAGGAAGAATCTTTCTTGTTACTAGACTTGACTTGAGGCATGTAAGTGGATAAGAGTAAATGCTTGGCAATGTAAGAAGAACTTTTCTTGCGGAGATCATCATTGATTGCTTTTAAGAACTCATGCTCTTGCTCAAGATTTAGCTTTTCAAAGTGTAATTTCTCATGAGCTCTTAAAAGTTCTCGATGATCTTCGAAGATAGTTTCATGAGCTAACTTAAGAGTGTTTAGTTCTTTAGTTAGAGCCACAATCTTCTCCTTATCATTGTCATTCGTTTTATCTTGATTAGCATGATTAATTGACGTTTCATCATAGTATTCATCACTAGAGTTGTCAACAAGCAAATCATCACCTAACAAGTCATCTTCATCACTATTGAAATCAACATACTCGGGGTGTGTTACCTTAGGACCTTTGGCCATGAAGCATCTTCCAATTCCTTCATTTCGTGAGTCAAATATGTCATAGGAGTTGGTTGACACAAGTGCTAGACCGGCAACACCTTCATCTTGAGTATCTTCGGAGTCGGAGTGATAACTTCTCCCGGAGTGGCTGTCGGAGTCGGAGCCGGATACCCATTCACCAACATGAGCTTGATGTCTTCGTTTTGTGTAGCTCCTTGATGATTTTTCCTTCCTTTCCGAATCCTTGCTTCTCCGTGAGTATCTTCGTTCATAACGATCATCTCTACTCCTTCTCTCTCTTGGTGGTGATTCTTTGCTTCTTCTTTTTGGAGAATCTTCTCCTCTCTTGTAGGGAGCCGTACACTCATTGGAATAGTGTCCGGGTCTTCCACAACTGTAGCAGTTTCGCTTTCGACTAGAAGATCTTTTGTCATTGTAGGACCTTGACTTGAAGCTTCTATCTTTGCTTCTACTCTTGTAGAACTTGTTGAAGTTCTTCACCATTAAGCTCAATTCTTCATTGAAGTTTTGTTTCTCACTTGATGATGTAGGGGCTTCACATGAGGCTTTGTAGGCACCACTTGATTTGTTGTGAAGTTCCTCTTTATCCTTAAGTGACATCTCATGAGCAACAATTCTTCCAATCACCTCCGTTGGCTTGAGATCTTTGTAATTGGGCATCATTTGGATCAATGTGCACACGGTATCATATTTTCCATCCAAGGCTCTTAGAATCTTCTTGATGATGAATCTATCGGTCATCTCTTCACTTCCTAAGCCGGCAATCTCATTTGTGATGAGAGCAAGCCTAGAGTACATTTCAGCGACACCTTCACCATCCTTCATTTTGAACTTGTCAAGTTGACTTTGAAGCACATCCAACTTGGATTCCTTGACGGAATCGGTACCTTCGTGCATATCAATCAAAGTGTCCCAAATTTCCTTTGCATTCTCAAGACGGCTGATTTTG